>NC_140090.1:72016791-72216791 GCF_964237585.1 Gallinula chloropus
AAATTGTCTTGCTTATGCACAGCAGTCTTCACAACACATGACATTTCAGGGAAACTTCAAAGGCGAAACAGAGACAGCAGCCCGAGATGTGGTTTACATATTGGGGAGACAATTGGGAGCTTATTTGCGCTTATCTTTTTTCAAGTTAAAAGGCATGACATCTACTGAAAACAGTTCCTGAGGTTTAAAAGTATACATCTGAAAAGAGATGGAATACTTTGTCTAAATTCTACATTTGTCTTAATATGCAGTTACATGTTGTCAGTTTACCCACCCGCAATGATTGCTAGCACACACTGCAGACTCCAGTTGTTTTTGTCTCTTACTTTTATTCATATATGTAAAAAATAGCATTTTAATAAATTTCTAAGGTATTATCTGCAGATGATACAGAACAATGTTATCAGCTCAATTTTCCTGCAGTCAGTTTGGAGACTGATTATGCAGCTGTTTCTGTGCAATGAAAGAAGTAAACAAACCATACCCCAAAATATACAGACGGAATAAAATTAAGGGAGAGGGTTGAATTGAGGCTCAGTTACTGAATTAGTGGGGTTTTTATCAACTATGATTTTTCAGTTGATATTTCTTAAATGTTTTTACTAAGTTTGAGGAAATTATAGTGGATTTTTGAAAAGAACAGCAATAGTTAAGCCACCAAAGTCTAATCCCCCTAAATAAAGCTTGCACAAAGTTACAGAAACTTTCAGAAAATGTGTATTTGAGCAGTGAAGTAATTTTCTGTTACAGAGACCCAATTAATTGATATATTCCAGTATCTTTTCAGAATTCGAGCCCTATTTAAGAGGTAAATTAAGTTGAACCCTTGTAGACTTAAATACGGCTGTGTTTAATGAATGGTATAACTAAAATGCCTGCATTTTAATTGTTCTGGGCTTAGTGCTGTGCACAATAATGAAACGGATGCATGGAATATACAGTGTAGATTTTGGAGGGGACAAGAATTACTTCTCTTGTTCTAAAGGGTGACACACTAGTAGAAATGGCCATGCGATAGCAATTAAGTTTGCAGATTTCAGATCTGTTCTATCAATGGCCATAACTTTTTTCTTTATTTATTTTTTCTTTCTTTCTCTCTGTCTTTTTTTTTTTTTTTTAAAAAAAAAGGTCTATTTTAAACTGGCCAAAAGTGTTACCTGATCTGCTTTGGTTAAAGCTGGATCTTTCACAAAGAAACAGTATCTAAAAATTCAGACTGATCCTTTTGGGGAAGAGAGATCTTATATCTTTTTTTACTCCATGTGGAATTTGTTAGATAGTGATCATTTTAACTTCCATTGCATATCTCCATGGTGATCTCTGAAAAATATGGTTGGAGTGCAAATGTAGATTTATATGGAAAGGGTGTCTTTTGGTATCAAACTTAGGTGAAACTGCATTGAGTTCTATAGTGTGACACTAATTCACCCCATTTTTACCTTTGTCTTGACTTTTCATCATAAGCAGTGAGATGCATATATGTATATGTTTTGTTCCCTAAACTCTGTGAAGGTGGCTAGTGTAGCAGTAGTCTATGACATATCCATATTATTTTATTTGTAAATTATGAATTTGGAAATATTAACCTCATTGTAATGTAGATTTTTATGGAAACAGATTAATTATATTTTGTTCCTGGCGTGGATCATGACGATTCTAGGTGTAAGTGAATTTAGATTAATTCAGTGCAGTGAAAGAAGTTATTTTTGGAGTTACTGCATGTTTATTCTGTGTTGAGTCACCATATTAAAACAAAATATTTAATTCTAGAGTTTCAATTCATCATTGAGTTTACTCCTCAGACCCTGTCTTGCCTTGATTGTTACTTTTGATACATAAAGATCTCTACATAGCACTGGAGTGCTGTTTCCAAGTCTGGACTTGCCAGTACAAGAAAGACAATGACTTACTGGAGCAAGTCCAGCAAAGGGACATGAGGAGAACTAAAGGACTGCAGCATCTTTCATGAGAGGCTGAGAAGGCTGAGAAGCCTGGAGAAGAGAAGGCTCAGGGCAAACTTGTCAATGTGTATTAATAGCTGATGTGAGGGAATGAAGAAGAGGGAGTCAGAGTCTCCTCAGTAATGCCCAGTGACTGGACAAGAGGCAATGTACACAAATTCAAACCTGTGAAATTCCTTTGGAACACAAGAAAATACTTTTTACTGTGAGAGTAGTGAAACTCTAAAGCAGGTAGCCCAGGGCGCTTGTGGAGTCTCCATCTGTGAAAACATTCAGAATCTAGCTTGGCATCATCCTTGACTCCAGAGTACCCTGCCTGAGCAGGGTGCTGGGCTGGATTATCTCAAGAGGTTCCTTCCTACCACAACCTTTCTGTGATACTGTGAAGATGAGGTGATGGAGGTGACAACCCTTAAGTATCTATTCTGCTTGCTTTCTGTGGTATCTTTTCACAATTATGGATATGTATGTTGCTTATTGTAATGAAGCTGGATGATTTTCACCTCCTGAATATGTCACATTTCGGTCTTTCTTATTACCTTAATCAGCAAAAATACATATACTATTTTAACCTGCCCCTGTGATCATCTAAGGATTAATCTGACATCACATAACTAATTTAATGCAATTTCACATTACCATTCCTGAAACTTACCATGATAAATTGGAAGCTTTTTTCCTGTTTGCATCTCTAAATTGATAAGCCCTTTCATCTTATGTACAGTTGTTCATACAAGCTGAGATCTGTTGGAAGGTCTGACTTCCTTCTTTGAGCGGTGCCATTGATTCATGGGCTTCAGTGGTGTCTGAACAGGATGCCACTTATGTCACCATCTCTAAGACACAATCCAACACCGACTGTCAGGCTTTCATAGTTTGTTGGCTAATGTTTGTTGATACTGAGGATGCTTAAATCCGTGCAGAAACCTCCTGAAGGACTATGCAAAGCCTTTAGTATTTGGTAACCAGTTCCATAGTACTGAAGAACTACTGGAAAGAGAAGGATGTTATTCTAAGTACTCACAGAGGGGCATGTTGCAAATTTAATAAACACTTGAGCGGCTGATTTGGCAGACCAGTTTGTCACCACACTTGCGTTTTAAGTGCCTGAGTTGTGTGACACAAGCATGGATGTGCTAAAGCTCTCAGGACACACAGGGAAACGAGGAAAGCCAGGTCCCTGTTGGTTGTACCAAGTAGGGCAAGTGTTATTAATGGCTGGTAATACTGCAAAATGCTCTCATCTGCCTTTTTTAAAACTCAAACTCTTGTTTTATAAAAAAGATTGTTGTTTTTCTGATTTTATGTTGTCACCTGTTTTGCTGGTAATGAACAGAAAATTAAGTTTACAGCCTGGTTAGTAGGCATTTCCAACACTACTCATTACTTAGGTATTAATTTCAGGTCATATAGTCTGACCATATACCCTCAGAATATGAGAGAGGTTTTAAAAATACATGAAAATAAAAGTACTGATTTCAATCAAAAGGATAGGCTTTTGAATTAATTCTGATTAATCACAAAATTGTTCCTGTTTTGGCGGAGATTTCCTAATTCCATTCCCTGTGCTCAGATTTCCACAGTATCAAATTGAATCTTAGAACTTCCTTATTCTGCCTGCAGGGTGTAGTATGGTGAGGTATCCCCTTCTTTGTTGAGTCTCAGATATGTTTGCTCAGACAGGAGTGTTTTGAATGAGGAGCAGTTCAAAATGGTACATACATCTTCAGAGATAAAATTGGCATGTAAATATAAAACACCATCAAGGAGAAGAGCAAACATTTTTGGAGGGGACCATTGTAATCTGCAGCTGAATTGCTTTCATTAAATCCTGGTGTTTATATAATAAGGACTTCGCCTTGTTTCATGACAGTGTAAGAGAGGGATCCAGCCATTGAATGCTGTCCAGGCTTTCATGGCATAACTGTGTTGCAGGTATTTGGTTTTAGTTTCTTAGTTCATGAACCTTAGATATTCCTATAGCTTTTAATATAAGTAATTTGAGAACAAGTGTTGAGCTTGCCTCTGTGACTTGATGATTATTGGATATAATGTTGTGGCTCTGTATCTCTCTGAAATATCTGTGCTGCTAGAGGAGTTCCTAGATAATAGATCTGTTCTTTGCACCAAATCTTAAAATATTGTCTTGCTTCTGTTTTTATGTCCCTTTTGTAATATGCAAACACAGTGTTTTAAAGAAAAGAAATCAAAGGAAGAAAAACTCTTTTGTTCCATTTACAGAAAAACCTTCCTTTAGCTTGCTTAAAATATGGGTTTTTTTTCCCAATCTGCCTTACTCTTTGGGAATCCCAGGAATGTGTAATTCTGAAATGGTTAAAGGGGAAATATCTCTGAGAAAGAGATACAACAGCTTATATCCCACCTTTGTGTGACATGAATAGTTCTCAATACTAAAGGATCCAAGCAAATTTCAGTGGCTTTGACCCGTTGTAATTAACTGCAGTCACACCTCCTGTTCTGGATCGACCCGTAAATATATGATGTAAAGTAGTGGTAGCCTAACTGACAGGCAGATGGTCAGTCCCGCCTCAAAGCATTGGCAGCCTTCTAGGTGAAAAGCAAATGAGAATCTCATTAGATAAAAAGAGTGTTTACTTCTTTATGAAACAATAGTAGTTATCATCTTATTTGAATGCAGTATTGGGAGGAAGCACAGTGAAAGTGTGTAAGAAATGTTTGTAGATGGCTGCTGAAGGCAGGAGTCTTCAAGTTCAATGACTTTAGCATGAGGAGGTAGCTATTTTAAAACAGGTCTACTTGGTGACTTGCCAGATGTGAGTAATGGAACTTAAGGTACATTGTCCACAGAAATATATCACAGATTTGGATTCCTGACTACTGATGGAACAACCTGAACTCCAAGCCCCTGTCCTGAAGGACTCCCTCCATATTTTATGGGGTGGTTGTGCTGTTCAGGTGTCATAAATGAGATGCATATGAGAGCTGACATAAAATAGGTGAAACCATAAAAGTTCAAGTAAGTATATCCATTAAACTGATTCCATTCCATTATGATTGCAAGAGGTTGGCTTTTCGGGTAGACAGTATAATGAGCATTGCTATGATCAAACTACAAAGTGTTTGCTCAGCTTAGAAAAAATTTAAATGACTCTAACATCCAATGTTAATTGAACAAAAAACAAACCCTGATGTTCATATGTGTAGGGCTACTTTAGACTAGTGGAAAGGGTGTTGCCTCTTTTGTGTTATAATTTCGTTTAGTTAGTAATTTGCTTGCATTAGTTGATATCTCTTGGACCATCACATCTCTGTTCCATCTTCAGGTGACTACATATTCCAATTACATTTGTGCCCCAAATAACTAAGAGTATGGAAATGGGAACTAAGTTTTGAAAATCAGGACCTTGCTTCTAGTGTCCCTTGCTTTAAATAAAATAAGTCTATTCCTGTCCTAGATATTTACACTTAATATCCACCTATTTCATCTCTAATGAATTATTCATACATGTATATGTGAATACTGTGTGTAAAACCTTTCATTAGAGAAAGAGGGTTTCTGAGTTCTGGAGCATATACCAATATCTCCTCCTCAGGTGTTTCTTTGATATGCCAGAATATCTTTCTACTGAAATCTTAATCCAAAGTTTCTACAGTGAAATGAGTTTTTATGCAGTCTCCAGTCACCATCAGAGAGAGCTTTTTCATGATCCCTGTTTTCTTCTGCTAGCAACAGTATTTCATGTTTCATATATAATTTTTTTTCTTTGCTGGCTGATTTCTATTAAAATCTGTTTATTGTTTCAGGAATTCATTTTGAAGTGGCATATTGCATTCCTACATCTCAAAGCCCTCTGCCCTTCTTCATAGTCTGGGCTTTAAAGTGAGGAGGAGGAAGAAATAGGGAAAGATTTTTTGTTTCAAGGATGTCAGGCCTCAGGAATATCCCAGCCAGCCACCTTGCAGGAGTCAGAAGTATGAAGAGGGTGTGGAGAGACCAAACTGTTTAGTTTCCATTCCTTAGTGTTTTACAGTGATGTAAAAAGTGTTTTACACTTTTTCATGCCAGCAAAGTGCTTTTTACACCTTGAGCATTGCTTGCTGGTTTGTTGTTTGTCCAGGCACCGAGCTGTCCCCCCGTTTCATATCTGCCACCTCTGTCCTCCTTCCCTCCCTCTCACCAGCCTTCTCAGCCCTGACCTTCCTAATTCCAGCTCCAGATTTCTCCTTCATACTTTGTCCAGATACTCCTGCATGTAATTATTCAAATTCTGGCACCATCCCCATTTTCCTTAGCTCAAAGACCTGATTCAACAGCAGAATGGGCCTTGCATGTCATGAGTTTACCCAGTAACTCACCAAACTTTGCCTAGCAGTGTCCAAAGGCCGTTCCCTCTGCTCAGTGAGACTCTGCATTTGTGTGTGTGTTGTCTCAAATGCAGGATATAGATTTTTTAAAAAAAATATATACATATATTTATAAATACATAAAGTGATTGGTGTAAAGTAAGAAAATTGTGAATTTTCATTATTTAAGCACTTTCACCTAAGTGCTTCAAAGTACCAAAAAATAAACTTTCCCAACTAGTTTCTTTTGGTTTTTTTTAGAGAGATGAGAAAATAACTTACTTTGTAGAGTTTTTCACAGTCTATGCAGTATTGTAAGACCATTTCTGTTAAAAGCTTATCTTTTGGGTACTCAGCACCTTTCAACTGGAATTCCAATAAAATGAATGCTTATCTTTCGCCTCAGTAGGTTTGGGATTATACCATTAATGCAGCAAATATGGAATGTCAAATCTGTTCAGTAGTACAGGTTTGCTGAAGTATAGTAGGAAAAATAGTGATCCAAATTTGGCCATTTCGTTGTCTGCTTTGGGAGATGTACCAGGTTATTTTAATGTTCACTAATGTGCAGGGATTCATTATTGTACCATGAGAAAACTCACTTTTGGTCTTGTTAGGAACTGGCATCCGGTTGAAAAAGTTTAAGACGGATTTTTGGATGTGAAAAACATTTTGATGACTTCTTAAAGACACTCTTTTATATAACGTAAACCAGTATCCAGATTGTGGATTTTTATTCCATGCTAGAATGATAGAAAGGGTTTGCTTCAGATATCGGAAACTTTATTCTTAAGTATGTCTCATATGCATTCCAGACAGATAATTGTATAGGCTGAAATCTGTGCATATTTTAGCAAAGCACATGCCCTTGTCATAGAATACCCGTGAATAATATTAATATCTTACTCGTGAACTAAACTCAGAAGATAACTTTTAAAACACTATTTTACAAGCATTGTATTAGACCACCTCTACTGTGTAGCTTCTTCTGCTGGAAAAAACCTCTTACTGTATCACTAAAACCAGCATTTCAACATAATCTTCATTGGTGCTGACCCTCTTTCATTAAGGTATAAGATTGTGTTTGTCAATGAAGGTTTTCACTCCAAATTATTTCTAAATCCATAGAAAAACCTTTGAAGACTTGTGTCATACCAATAACATGAAGATTTCCAGCCAAGCTGTGTGGTTATAGTCACACTACCCGCTACTTTCAAGTTTGAAATCATTTAGTGTTGGGAAGGTTTCCCACCTTTAATAACATTTAGGAGTTTGTTGTCTGATTCTGAGCAGGTATGGTAAATAGAGGGGCCAAGAATAAAAATCTAAAGATAAATAAATAGTAGCTTTTGTTTCTATCAGTCCAAATAAACTCTACAAATTACCTTGGTTTGACAAAGGGATAATGACAAAAGCCACCAGTTTGTCTTTCCCTCCTATATATAGTCTCTTTCCTCATTTGCACAATGCTTAGGTGTCACTGGGCGATGTCAGAATTGCATCTAACATCCTGTGGTTGTCTTTTAAAGTCACAACAACCCATTGCACAATGTGGACAAAGAAAGTGAAGTCATGCCTGTAACAAGGAGATGTTCAGCTTCTGTTGGCCTGAGAAATTCTCCCAAAAGGGTTTCATATTCTCCCTGAGAGAAGTGAGTTTTAGAGAACTTGTCCAAAATATTTCAAATACTTGGGAACTGCTAGTTAGTATTTAATGGATAGAATTCAAATATTGGCCCTAGATGCTGCTCCCTTTTGCCCATTGTATACTACAGCCCTTTCTTTTGAACTTTCACCAAATGAAATTGATTCCAAATGATACTGGTGTGGTAACGACAGTCAGTTCAATCTGCTACAACCTTTAAAAGAGCACAGCTGAATAGACTTACAAGTCCCCCTTTTTGACCTTGAAATGTATTAATACCCTGCTAAGTTAATGGTTTTATTTGGTGTTTCATTGCCTACAGAACATAAGCAATATATTTAAGTTTAAAAAATCAGACTTTGGTGAGTTATTACTTTGGGTGCCTAAGTAAACAACAAGCTTTTCAATAGTTATTAACAGATTTTTCACAACTTGGGCACGGCTGAATTTCCACAGCATGAGGTCTTGTTGGGCAAAGATTCTTTGTATACAACTTACATCAAGAAGAAAAGTTGATGAGCTTAGACTTGACAAAATAAATTTCACCCTAGGGTTTTTTCTATATTTCTTGTTTGAAGCCTTCTACCTCAACTTCCTGTCAGGCTAACAGTGTTTTCCTCCATTTGTGCTAAAGAACAAAGTTTAACATTAAAAAATTTATTTGTATTGAACATACTTTTCTAGGTAAAGTCAATATCAAAAGGGTTTTCAAGGTAGATCATCTTTCAAGTGTAGTGTTTTGCCCTTTTACAACTTAGGACTGAAGAGTCACAGTTACACAAAGACATGTTTTGTTTTTTTTTTTTTCCCTGGTAGATGTACAGGGAGGGAGAAAAGCTCAAACTTCTGTCCTGAAGTGAGACATAGAAACAGATGATTGAAAAACATTGCTCTCAGCCCAGTATGGACTGATTGAAGAGCAGCTTATCTAGATACTATTTCTTCATCTAATTTAAGTCATATCTTAGTATTTTATGCTAATTATTTTACTATACTGCTTATAAAATATATTTTCTCCTATAATTCCTGGCATTTATAGTCCAAAAAGATAGCAAAATGTTGCATGTGTAACCATGCAAATTTGGTAAACACAGAACTTTGTTGAAACTCAGTTCAGTTGCAGTTGAAAAGCCTGTTGCTGTAATGCGTGTCAGGTGAGGATGTAGCCTGGTATTTGTGAGACTACAGTTCCACTATTTTGTATCACTTTATCGTAGGCCGCTCTCATACATGCATTCTTGTTTCTCTACGTCTTTTCCTGGCTGAAGAGTGCCTGTTTTCTTGGTAGTAATTTTTCTAGTTCAATGAAAGGTCCTTCTACAATTTCTTTGATTTAGTGCTCCATCCATATTTTGCCAAGTCTTCTCTAACTCCTAATTTCCAGCTGTTTATCACCTTGGGGGTGATTTTCCACCATTTGCTACTATTTACCTTATATTACTTCACTAGCTCCAGATATGTAAATGTAAAATTTTGTATGAAATGTTATTGTAACAAAGGTTCATGGTTGTAAACATGCCTAGTTATTGGCAGAGCATAAATATTTATATATTGAATTGCGACTTTGTGTGTGACAGGTTGTCTGTTTAGCTCAGTACATTTCCAAAAAAGTTTGCAAGATAGGAACATGTTTCCATGAATGTGTACTGAGGTCAGTGCAGTGAAGTCTGAATCTAGGTATGAGTAACTATTTGTTGTGGTTTGCATTTTTGTGAAATAAATCACACAATTTACATTGTGTACCTTGAAAAGATAACCATTGGTGCTGAGGTAATCTCTTACATCTGCTTGGCTGATCTCTACTCTGAGCAACTTTTCCATATTTTGCAGTCTCTGTGACTGTTAATGTGAAGACTTGGAGAACATTCATGTATTTGTGGATTTGTTTCCTGTTGACCCCCTTTGCAGGATCTAGACAGACAATGTGAAAAATGGTTAGATGAGGAGAATGATTCAGATTTTGCTTTTTCATTATTTGCATAGATGCAGTAATTCTATGTTTTTATTACATGTGTCTTGAAAACATTAATCTGATTTTTAGAATTGAATGCTGTAAGATTTCCACATATTGAATGTCTTGGCACTCGACTGCTACAATAATGGTCTGGAATCCTATCTTGAGAAATTTTGTGCAAATGACTGATTATTTTTGCTTTACTCCCTATCAAAGTTGCTGGTTTAGTGCCTTATTTTTCAGGAGTGAAATGTCAAGTAGAAAAGTGTTTGGAATTAAATGTAGATACTGCATATGGTTTTTTTCATTATTTTAACTTAAGAAAAATTGATTGCTTTCAATTTTATGGTGAGGAAATATTTTAAATCCAGACTAGAAGATATCATATTTTTGTAGATGAGTTTAAAGTGGTGAGTCAGTCTTGCACAAATCTTAATGAATCAAGTGTAGGGGGTTTTATTGTGTGCACCATAAATATTCTACACCACAAAAAATGTAGCATTAGCATAAGCTTTATAAATATGACATATACTAGATTAAGTAGATAAATACTTATAATAAATGTTAATTTTAACATTGTCCTTAATTTTTTCATTGTATCAGATGAAAAAAAAAGGGTATTTTCTTGGACTAGTTCATGGTGAGTAAAGTTCACATAAAAGTGGAACATGATGAAACTTGATTCAGTTCAAAAATATTCAGGATTCAGTATCAGATATAAGAAATTAGGGAGCTGAAGTTAGGATTTATTATCATTTTCTGAAAGAATTATAAGCAGGTATCTAAATCAGGTGGAAGAAAAGAATACTTTATGGTAGATCTTCTGTACCATTTTCTGAAGTAATTGTAGGCACTTAACAGTGTTTGGAGAAAACACTTTTAAATACTTCTCAAAGTCTGACCCACAAAACTGGAAATGGTACTGAATTTGTGGGATAAATTCATCATTTGTAAGTGCAAAGTATGCTTGGATAACCTTGACTGTTTTTCTCCATCTTGATGGATTTTTTGAGCTGTTTTATTCAGCTACTAAATAAACAAAGTACTGTTTTAACCTCCTTTTTTTCCAGGAAAGTTGGTTTCAAATTCAAAAATTTAAAAAAAAAATTGAAATCTCATAACAAATTGGAAGAATAAACTTCACATCTCTTAAAGAAACGTATAGTGTCCTCCTATATGCACGTACTCCTGACTACCCAGAAATTGCCATGTGTTGATGCCTATGCAAACAGTGTGAGCATTTCATTAAGAAAATAATTTAAACTAGTGGTTCAATATAAGATTGACTATAGTTGTTTAATTTTATTTACCTCTAAATTAAATCAAATCTGTATTTCTGTATGTTTGTAAAGACCTATGCTTACTATTTTACTTCACTCTCTTCTTAGTTGCATAGTCATTTGAATAATCATATTTCTTAGAACATTAAAAAAATTTACACCATTTGTGACAAATAAGACCTTTTTTCATCTTTTATACAGAGCATAAGAGACTTACTCCATTATATATGCGTTATGTATGGGAACTACTATGTTTTGGTGGCAAATGAATGTTTGAATATTTGCTATGTGAACTTAGGAAATT
The DNA here is from genome assembly GCF_964237585.1 of Gallinula chloropus. Taxonomy (NCBI): domain Eukaryota; kingdom Metazoa; phylum Chordata; class Aves; order Gruiformes; family Rallidae; genus Gallinula; species Gallinula chloropus. The sequence continues at coordinate 72,028,262 of NC_140090.1, forward strand.
TGAAGAAAAAATTTGATATGGGCAAGTAAAATAATGAATTAACACTGAAAATATTTATATTGGGTCCTGTTGTTTTTGCTTACTCAAACACCTGAAGAAAGGTGCTGTTGCATAAAACTAGGTGGCCCATGTTTTCACTATTACCTACAGCACAAACCTGAAGTCTAAGTATAAAGATTTTGGTTCTCTACAATTTGTGGACTATCAGTCTTTTCCTTACAGCTTATTCATGCATAAAATAACAATTTCTGCTTTGCATAATGAAAATCATGTTTTTAAATGATAAAATTTTGCAAATGGACTGAATATTATTTCAGTTGTGTAGCCATTTGTTAGCCATTTAAAATGCTTGCTAGTAATGTGCACACTGGGCCTCATTTGTGCTGTAAGTTTAGGAGTATCCCTTCACACAAATATAATTCTTTAGAAATTCAATATGTAACTTCTAGATTTTGAGATGTTACTCTATTGACAGTTTGCTGTAATGGAGTATCTAGCTGCAAAAATCACCTCTATGGGCCTGGCATTTCCTGAAACTGATTTCCTTCCTAGCCATTTTCCAAGAGTGTACTCAGAGCTTTGTTGATATTTGTCTGTGTACATTATCAGGAGACCAATTGCTCAACTTAGGTTTTTTTCTTTAGCTGTGTGAATGCTTGGGTAACAAACTACAAATCAGAAGAAAACTTGGTGTTATTTGACAAGAGGCCTGTGCTGGAGACCACATAGAAAAGAATGAGGCCTAAGGAAAATGAGAAAATTCACAACTGTTATTTGGCTATTACTTTTCTTACAAGCTTTAATTTAATTTGGTAAAATACAGAATCTTAGAGTGCTTTGGATTAGAAGGGACCTCAAAGATCACCTAGTTCCAACCCCACTGCTATGGGCAGGGACCCTCACTAGACCAGGTTGCCCAGAGCCCCATCCAACCTGGCCTTAAACGCCTCCAGGGATGGGACTTCCACAACCTCTCTGGGCAGCCTGTGCCAGTGCCTCGCTACCCTCATAGTAAAGGATATCTTTCTAATGTGTAACCTAAACCTGCCCTCTTTCAGCTTGAAGCCATTGCCCCTTATCCTATGAGTACAGTCCTTGGTGAACAGTCCCTCTCCCACTTTCCTGTGTGACCAACCCCTTTAAGTATTGGTACACGTCAGTTAGGTTACCCCAGAGCCTTCTCTTCTCCAGACTGAACAAGCCCAACTTGATCATTTTCATGGCCCATATATGAATGTCCACTTGATACTGAGTAGCCTCTGAAATGGGTTCAATTTTGGTGTTGGGAAATAATACCATGAATGACTGCTCTGCACTTGGGAGACATTAAGTTCAGAACTGAAGATACAGTTCATGTAGCCAGTACTTCTAGATGAGTATAAGGTTTTGTGTGTTTGAAAACTGTTTGAAAATGATCCAAGTAGACATCTTAAATTTTAATGTTTGGGGGGGGCGTTATTGTGTCAAATACAGTGCTTTCTTATCTCCAAAGATTAAATTTGTCCATTTTGCCTATATAATATTTATATATGGACAGGAAATAGAAGACAGTATCTAGATTTGTTGACCCCTGAGATACAATATTGACCCTAGTGAGTATTAACTTCTCAGATCAATAAATGCTGTTATTGACCTCAAAGAAAAATCAATAGCAGCTTGTTAATTTGCAAACTATGACTGCAACAAAATGGTACACATTTTGTTCTTCATTATCACCTATTTATATCTATATTTTAACGCCTTCAATATCTCCACCTAGAGATCATCATGTCAAAACATTTCAATCCCTGCTGTTAGAAGGTTGGGAAGACAGACATTATACGTTATGGAATAATTGATGAGCAGTATGTGTTATTTCCCATAGCTCATGAAAATAATACCCTGAACAGTTGTATCTCACCTGTGTTGTTCCCTTTTTTGGGTTGTCCAGTTTGTTTCATTTTGGTTTTTCTGGTACGCTCATCAAACCATTGCATAAAAGTACTGTCTTTTAGCTGCTAAAAGAACATTTCTACATGAATAATAAGGGGGATGAAAGACTGACTACTGGAAACAAGGAGACTGAAAATGATGACTATAAAAATCAGAATTAATATACAGTAGATTGTTCGTATTTGCATAAGGATGACAGGTTTATAGGCAAGAGCCTGCTCTGCAGCAGGCTGAGATGTAACCGTGTGACTACATAGTAAAGAAAAAAGTTTCAAATAACAAAGTATTGATGGAGAGGTAGTGTTTTGTATCATGGTAGGTTTTGTATATAAACACTGAAATGTCAGGTTTTACATAGTTTGAAATGCCTAAAAGATGCTTATTGGAGAAATTCAAATGTCATAACAGTTCTTCCGCATATGTACCACTTTCATATTGAAACTTAAAAACCTCATAAATGTTTTAATAATACTTTGGCCTTGTTATGATCTGACTGCCAAAAAAGGTAGAGGCTGATTTTTATCTGGTCCAGAGAGTAGTGTTTTCATTCACAGAAGACAAAGCGCAAGTCTGTGAGCCCTTTACAGTCATTAATTCTGTCTGATACATCTGCAGTGATCCTGGCAAACTGATGGCTATGCTTAGAAAACTTTTCCTTCATTAAATGACAGCATGAGAGGTTTTTAAATAGAAAAATAAGGCAATAGTTTAATTTTTACAATAACTGAAGTGGCTGCAGGGGTTTTTGCCAGTCTGATGGCTATGATTTTGCCCTTTAAAACCATGAGCTCCCAGAACTTCATTTGTGCATCCATGAAATCCTCTTGAGAGGCAGTCAATGATATTATACACATTCTGTAGATAGGCAGACCAACGCATAATGAGGTTCAATGGGGAAAGAAAAAATTCCCCAGCACCAAGCTAGATTAATCTCTGAGGTTAAGATAAATGAGACCAGTGCAGATCTGGAAAGAGGTTTGTGGTGATTATGCAATATCTTTTCTGGCTTACAGAAGTCCTGAATTGTCAGTAAGGGTAGTACCTATAAGCCTGTATAGGCATCCCAAATAATAGGAACAGTTTCCTCACTTCTCTCGGATATTTTGAGCAATTTTTAAACTCAGTTTTACAATTGAGAGTTATCTCTTTTTGGCCCTCTCAGATTGCTGTGCAGGACCCAGTATTCAAAGTGCCAAATTGTCCTTACCTATCAGACGTTTAGTAGTAGAACTGTGAACAAAGTCTGAGGCAACCAGGCGAACTCTTGACTGTGAGCCAAATGTGGCTCCTTGACTCTGCAGACCACTTCTTTTTCAATGTGGAAGTTATCTAGTCTGCTCAGGAACACTGTGTTTCGATTGCTGGATCTCAACATGACCCCAGGTCTCAGGATGACAGAAGATGGTGCTGGTGACAGTTCCCATTGTGCCTTAATGGCTCTCTGGCATCTGGTGAATTATCTCCTCAGGAAGGATTGTCTTTGGGGTGTACTGGAGTTCAGGAAAAAGCCTTATGAATTCAAGGTCCCAGTCCTCTGCTGTGAACATCTAATGCTTCATTTTCCCTTATAATATTCTCTGCAATCATTAGAACTATTTACCTACCTGATGAGAGGCTCTTAGGACTGATATTAGGTCTGACTTACCCAAAAGACAAGGAAATATGATGTAATTCACAATGTTTTAATTTTTTAAAAGTCTTGTTCAGAATCCAGCATATGTGGCAAGTCAGGAGTTGTTTAGTTTATAACCATAATATCACTGAATTTAACTTCCCAGTAGATGTCACTGACAGCAGTTACTGATTTCCATAATTGAAACGTTTTGAGATTTTGCACTAATGGTCAGTGGGGCATGGGCTAGTAATGTTATGAGATGAGATGTTCTGCTTAGCCTCTTTGTGAATTACTTTTACTCTCCACATTTTGCTTTATTAAGGGAATTTTCCATTTACTTCCTATTTTGGGAAAAAGTCTCTACATTATTAAAGTATATAAAATATTTGATGCCGTAAAATGGATCTATTTTAGTTTGATAAACTAGAAATATGCTGCACTGTGAGGGTCATAGCTTATAATACATACTGTTAGTACTTTTTCATTTTTCTATATTAGGAGATTAGTGAAAAATAAGCTCTATCAATTAAGTTTTATTGCAAAATTATCTTCAGATGTACAGCAGTGAAGATGATATTGAGTGATAACACTAGAGTGGATTTTGTATAAAGCAATTACAGCTTGAAAACCGCAATCTGAATGAAAATATTGCTCAGGGTTTTTTGTAATCTAGCATTAATACCAAAAAACCACTTCCTTTAGAAAGTGCTTAAATTACCTCTATTAAACACAAGACATTCCTAAGGTGTTCATGTGTGCTACTGACTGAAAAATACTTTACTGATACCTGGTTTCACTGCTCATGCTTTGGCAAATCTGTAAAGTACATGTAAACATATGGTTCCACCTCTTAAGATGAATCTCTGTTTATAATATTACCATGTTTTCTAAAAGATATTCTTTTTATATAAATAATAGAGTTCTTCATTCAGAAATTATTTAATGTAGACGCATTTAAGTGCTATGAAATTTTCTACATTCTTAAAAGCAATGATTTACCCTAAGAGAAGCAGCAAGCCTTTTTCACATTATAATGTCAAACATTATATCCACATATCCATATATCCACATATGTTTCCTTGACATGTTATTCTGGAGTTGAAAGGGCATTGATCTTTGCAAAATTAGTGAAAAAAAATATTTCAGAAGTTGATTGTGTAATTCTGTTGTAATGAATGAAATCTGAGTGCTCAAATCATAGTGTTCCTTTCTGCCATCCCACCTTTGGTGGGACAGGCAGCCCCTCAGATGCATAAAGGACTTTGTTAGTTTACAAAAACAGATCAAATTGCTGAAGAGCTGAAAAGCATTTTGGTCCCTGTTTATGGCATAGGGAATCTTGCATGTAGCAGTCACTCCTTGTTTTTGAATAGCATATGTCAAAATGTTTTATTGAGTGCATGTGCAAGAGAAGTAAGTAGCTCTGCAAAACACCCAATTTGGAATAAACTGAACAGTACCTTAATGGAGGGTCAAATAATTTCAGAAGTGTATCAGTTGTAGTCCATTGTTTCATTGTAGATAAATAGCTTGTGGCTCTGACCAAATCTCCAGTGATGCCAGCATGAATCAAGACAATTGAGTCAAGTGGTTACAGGTTTCCATCCTTTCAAATTGATCAAATTGAAATAGTCCATTAGGAATTGATTTAAATCAGTTTAGATAAGCTCAGTCTTAGTCCTGGCCCTTGAGGCTTTGGCTACTGAAAGTTCACTTGAAGCTGGACATATACCAGCTCCACAGGCCATCAACTTTATTAGTGTGGAGATAAGCTGATTAGATCTTGTCAATCAAAGGTGCCAATATCTCAATTGAGTGTCTCTCCCAGTCTTTCTCTCCTTCTTTGTTGCCCGCTTCAATGCCTTATAAAAAAAAAAAAAGAGAGAGAGAGCAAGCAAGACAGAGATGTGTGGTATGCATCCCCCTGGTTGTCACCAAGCAGGGTGCAAGGGGACTGTGATGATGTGATGACTATATTAAAGAGGACATCAATTTGTTTTAAAGTGTTTTGATTTTTTATGGTGGCATTAAGAGAGAGAACATTGTGGTTGCAGCTTTACTAGAAAGCAAAGAGTTCTAGAAGGAGGGGGAAAAAAAAAAAAAGTGTTTCTTTGAAACCTACCGGGTCTTTGAGTCTTGCTGTGCCAATGGGCGCTTAAGTGCTCCTGTAACTGGCATACTCTGATCCACCACCAGCTTAGGTACTATTCTTCTCTCCAAATTATTCATTTCTATAAAATGAAAAGGTTTGTGGATGTTTAATCGTCACAGAAATAATTTCAAATATTTATTAAATGTAGCCTGTTTGGGAAATGTTTGGTTATGCCCATAATGAGCATGATATATTGTAACAGTCTGGGAAATTGCAGTGGAATTAAGGTCAGGTTAGAATGTATACGGTGACCCTCTCTCTGAAAATGAAGCTATGTATGCACTGAATAAATACATGTGGGTATTCGCATCTCTGCTTTGTAGGGGAAAACCCAGACAAACAGAACATCAGCTGTAAAAATCTAATAGTGCAGTGTTTCAGCTTTAGGCTTCATCATGTAGTTAAAGATGGTATAGAGGAAAACTGGGCTTTTGTTCTTCACATCTGAAGTTTGCTCACACCATGCCTCCCTCACACTTCAAATGCAAACAACAGAAGCCCGTCCTTTTCTTCCATCACCCTACACTCACCACCCAATGAAGGCTGGAGCTACAGTGCTGCAGAACTACATTGCCACACTGGATTATCTCTTTATCAGTTATTCTTCACTCCACTGTATCAATTTTCCACTAACCAATCAGGCATTCCTCTTGGAAAAGGCTGTTTGACTATTTCTTCTAGATAAATGTATTTATAGCTACACTGATCCACACAGGCAACTCATGTGCTACATGTCTTGGGGAGAGAAAGGGAATTACTTGCTCCTTCCAGGAGACTTCAAGTGTGTCCCCTCTAGTTAATGCTGCTATTTGTGGATATTCCAGGAAAAAAGAAATAATCTAGTATCTGTGGGAGGGACTGTGAAGATCTTAATTATTCACTTGGGTACTGGAGTTCAGATATAACTCTGTTTTATGTTGCAAACTGCAACACTCTATTTACATAGAACTGAAAGATGCTCCTTTCTGATCTCACCTTTGTTTCCTGCCAGTCATTCTTGCCAGCTCCCTGATCAGTCTGCATGCGGACAGGGAGCTAATAGCCAACTTCAGCACAAGAAGGATATCATAGCAGTAACTACCTGTGTTATTCAAGTAGGAGTTTTCTTTTGCCACTCCCCCAAATATGAAGTTCCAAGCAGATTTGAAGACATTCGCATGGGAAGAAATTGTAGGGGAGAGTAGCCTTATTGCCTTATTGTGGCTAATTAGAATTCCTTGGGGTTTAGATTGGGTTAGTGAGTTGGTTTTTGTTTTTCCTCCTGTCTCATATGCTGTTAACAGCTCTTATGCTGCAGTTACAGTCAATCGGAAGCAAACTTTTTTTGTTAAGTTACTGAAGGGAATCTGTCCAGCAGACCACTGATGAAATGATGTACCTTCTTCCTCCAGCTACTTCCCACATTGGTGTCACTAATTCATTGTTTAAAATCTCATTTTGAAGCCTAGAAAAAAATGTATTGTACTTCCAAATTGCCCTTTGATTGATCTTCCATACCTTCATTAGTCATATTTTTCCAGTGTCGTTTGGATCTAATGTAGTAGTCAGTACAAAAACCATGGGGATAATATTTGATAGTATGCTACTATTTCACAATAAGTCTGGATAGTATGACCACGACTTCCAAAATATTTGTACATTATTAAAAATAGGGTGTGCTCAACTTGAAATTATAGATAGATGGAAATACATTTTGTGTTAGTGAATCCAAGACTGCTAAATAAGCTTTTTATCTCTTCCCTCAGTCAAGTAGCAAGTGGAGGAGCTGTGCTCGGTCTTGATGGTTGAGTCTAACATAGTTCTATTGCTGTGTTTATTTCTGCAGACCCTTCAGTTAATACTTAAATTCAGCTTCCTATAAGGCCACAGATGACAGTAAATACAGTTTCTAGAAAGATGCGTTTGCCAAATAAGCAGGGAATTTTGGCAAGTTTTTACTCCAGGCCTACAACTGCTACTGAAGTTATTTGAAGTTTGCATCGTGTATGTACTGTATTTGGGGATGAGTGTGCCTAATGAAAATTATATATGCTTGTAAACATCCTCCCATTGTTATTTAATAAAAGCAAATCTAGAACATTGCCAGAAGGACTTGTATGTTAAGGCTCTCTTTGACAACAGATTTGCAATGTTCTTATTGAAAGTGCTTAAAAGTCATTTAAGGAGGGTCTGTAACTTTCAGGCCACCATCTTGAGGGAATGGTTTCAATGTGGTGACTCAGTTTGGACATAAATAAAAAAGCTGGCAGTGCTTAGCGCGTTGGGTTGTGTTGGTTTTGGTTTTTTCCTCTAGAAGTTTTGTTGTTAAACAACCAAGAAACCCGTTGGGTTTGTGGCATTGCTACAACTCAGATGTGAAAGCTTGAAAATATCTTCATCCGTACGCTCTTTTTCGGATGTGTTTTCTTTTCTCTTTTTTTTTTTTCTTTTAAGAAAAAAGACCTTCAATCACTAACTATGTTATAATCACCTAATGAATGTGTTTCAGTGAGGTAATGTAAAATAAGAAAATAAGAACTGGAATGAGTTACTCTGTGTAACTGTGCTCCATGTACTCTTTTCACAAAGTTCCCTAAGCCATCTTCTATACATAATATTTACTGACTACGGATGTGCTGATTACACAGAATTATATTGCCTATATGACACTAGAGGCTAGGTTAAAGGTATCCTCTGTGAATTATCAAACACAGAAGCAAGTGTTTCAGTATTAAAAAAAAAAGATTCAATATTTGTTTTATGTTCTTCCTTGGAGGTTAGTCCATCTTCAAGCATTAGAGGGCCACAAGTATCCATTTTCCCTGTTTACCCTGCAGCTTGCCAGTTTTCTAAGCAGGGAGAAATGTAAGTGAATTTTGGAAAGTAGGGTTGCAATGGACTAAGCATCCTTTTCAGAAGACTCTTGGTCTTAATGAATTTGACAGAAAACACAATTCAGAAAAAGTCCTCACTTTTTAAAATCGTATTCTTGAATTGTGAAGCAACGCGACTCTCCTGCTTTTAGAACAATATTCAGTGTCTCTGATCTCTACATTTTGGGAATTCTTATTAGCTTAAACATAATCACTTTCTGGAAAAGGCCTACAAGAGGGAGGATTTTTCTCAAATGGGAAAAAAAAAAAAGGGAAAACAAAAAAGGAGGAGAGAGCGAGAGAGAGGGAGGAAAAATCTTTTCCTGTTTCTTCCCTGAGGCTGAACTGTTTATCACTCCATCCTTGTTCGATAGAAGTGAATTTTATAATAAAATTTTCCCTAATCGGGCTCTGTCAGTGAGGTGTCTTATCGTAGGGAGGAAAATGACACCGATCCTATCGAAAAACAGAGACGATGTCACAGTGTCCCCAATCACAGCTACTCAGCTTCCATATCTACCTTCTCCACAAACACCAAGCACTGCTTTTTCATAAGAACATCAAAACCTAGCGAAGTCATTAAAATTGCACCCGCGTAGAGTTGCAGGGATCAGCCGCACTAGCGCAAAATGGGATGTGGGAAAACAGACTCTCTAAATGTGCTAATTCCATTGTCACGTGTTTACGGCTTAATTTTAATCAGTTAAAAAAGCCACACATTGCAATAAATTGGCATTATCTTCTGTGACACCAGAGGACACAGTTGGTTCAAGGATTTAGAGGGTCGCTGGCAACAGTATATAGTGTTACAGACAAAGTATTTTTACGCTTGAACTACGGTAGCTAAGGTGCAATCCCCAGTTAAGACTGCAAACAAAGACTATAACCCACACAGTACTAAGTTCAACATGCAGACCACCTTCAGCCTGGAGACAGTGTAGAATGCTAAACTGAATATTGCTGAAGAACATTTTCTAATTTAATGGTTAAAGGTAATTTGTTGGCCACTATAATTGAGGTTGCAGCTCGGTAGCGTTCTCTTATGTGTCCTGTACCATAATGAAGAAGCATCTACTGGAAAAATCCCTTCGCTGTATTTGCATTCAGCTACTAAACTGATGGTGCTTGTTTACATTGTGCCGTTAGATTTCTTCCTCAAAACTATGCGTTGCGTTTTCTATTCCTGTACTCACGGAAATGTAGGTAAATCAGCCATTACAAACTGAAATGTGATAGTCGTAATACTGCTGCTTCCAGTGAAAGGCTTACGGAAAGTTTAAGTTTTCTAATTAGGTAGTATCACAGGTCACATGAGAATTGTACATGGTCTCTGACTCTACTCCTCCCATTTTCTTTCTTTTCCTTCCCCCCTCCCCCTTAGACTTGTTCTTTCACTTGAATATGGCTGATCAAAATGTTTATAAGCAGCAGGAGAATTATTTTCCGTTGAGCATTATGATCTAACTAATAAACATCCATTTCAATAAAACCATGTCTATAAAAGTTGTCTAGCTTTATTTCAACGGATCAAACGTGAAAAATGTGTGTGACCAGTTTAATTTTAGAATGAGCAAACAGAAAGCAACCAAAGAAACAGTTGGAGTAGGAATTTAACTTTTACTGATGAAACAGCTCCTTTTAGAGTGTGAGCCCATCCATAGCTGAAGGTAAATGTCTGTTTGAAACGGCACTAAAGAGCCCTGCTAAATAAGGACACAAAGTCATTACTGTGAAAACCGAGATGCATTTAGTGTAGGATGCAGGTCGTCACTCTGCTGTTTCCAACATTTGATATTTTGGCTTGGACAATTTAGTGCCAAGTATGTAACATGGCATTTACGTGCATTCTAAAACCTCCAAGTCCTTCAAAAATAAACATGAAAATGGCCAAAGAAACTATTAACAGTCAGTGATGGAACAGCATTAGCAAATAGAGTGACATTAGTGTGTGGATCTCTTTTGCATATAAAAAAATAGGATCATTTGACCTATTTGGAAACAAACCTGCAAAACTGATTTAGATGGAAAACAAAAGGACAACGTTACATCAGCTTGAATTAAACACAGGATTTTTCATTAATTGCATGTTTATTAAAAAATAAGAGATGTTAACAGTGAAAAAATCTTCTTAAATAAATAAAAAAAGAGTTTGCACTCTACAAAATAATTTATGCATAAAAGAGACCCTGAAACAAGTTTACTGTCCGTTTTTCTGAATTGAATACCTATTTCTGTACTTGCAATTTTCTTACCGATTGGCATTTGTAACATGTTGCGAGCTATGTTTTTTGCACTTCTTACCTGTTTAAACAGCTTTGGTAAATATGTGGGGTCATTTTATTAGAATAAAAGAAAAAAGAATTGGGTGCAAATATAAAACACTGTTCTCTTCAGTGTCTGGATTAGCAGCGAACTCTGCATGAAAAAAAAAAAAACTTCTTTATGCCAGTATACTTGGCTTTAAAAAGACCATTATTACTTTGTTCTCTAAAACAAAATACAAATGTCTAATTATTCACAAGATTTTACTTGAGAGTTTTGCCACTGCATTTCTTTGCATGAGTGCTTATGTTCTGTTGGGGAGAGCGTGACATACTATTTTTTAAAAAAAATGCTTTTGATTTTGGTTTAAAACCTGGCAAATTAGCTAGAGGAGTCTTTCTTTAACTAAACAAACTGCACTGCATGCAAGGTTCCGCAGTTTGGCCCCCCTAAGTTTGTTCAGCTAATTTGTAAGAAGTGATATAGGGGATGATGTATCAAAGCTGGGTTTGGGACATCTACTTTGGGTGTAGTAACTGGTATTAAAACCTGTTGGAAAATTATTATCCAGTTCTTGAGAGGCACGAGCTGGTCAGTCTCTGCCTCTTTCTCTCCCCTCTCTCAAAACTGCCTGATTTTTACAATCACCATTTAGATCCTGTGCTGTAACTGGTTTGTGATTATATTTAAGTGGGATTACTGAATTTCCAACTGAGTTGGGGTGGGGAAGTGGGACAGTTTGTTCTTGTTAGATGCGTGTGTAGAAGAGTTTTGTTGGTACTAGTATTTGCATGCTTCTGTGCTAAAATTCCTAGCTTGTAGCTATAAGCTAAAATCTCCTTGTTACTTGTAGCAGAGCAGTAAAATACTTTATGCTGAATGCATCACTTTGAAAACAAAAGTGTAAATCTAAATAGGCATTTTGTCTCTGAAAAGGTGAATACAAAACAACTAACAGTAATGTACCCGAATACGCACTTTAAAGGGTATGAGGTGAAAGCATTTTTTAATAATAATTATATATAATTACCTCCTATCATATCTTTTTAAAAAGAGATAAGTGAAAATCATCCTTTCAGATCTAGTTTTACAGAAAATGTCAGTTGATGTTTTTTTTTTAATGAATTCTGCACGGAATCACTTGAGTTTCATCGTTTTACGTCGTGGATAATTTAGATCTCTAAGTGTGTGCATTGTATTAGAATAGTCTTTCATTTATGCAGCTCATCGCTTTTGTAAATTGTAGGTATGTTTGCTTATCTAAAGGCAACAAAACCAGAGGGTTGGCACTCATTTATGAAACTACAAACTTCTTGTGTTATACTTTTGCACACATAGGCTGCGCCATTGAGCCACCAGTCAGATAAAACTGTGTTCCTACTTGATATTGTGTAACGGGTGGAACTGAGGATGTACTTAACAGAACTGGGTATCAGCATCTTTTTGTGTTTGTTACCATAATGGAATTTGGGGAAAATGCAGCATGTTTCCAAGTACCCACTTGTAACGTTAGTCAGTGTCTTATAAGTTTGACCCTATCAGATTATTTTTTTTGTATCTGTAAATATGCTGTAGTTACTTTTTAATGCAGTGTTTATAACACAGTTATTTGTACTTTTGAAATGTATATCAATTTCCTATTAAACATTTATCTGCATACCAGGGGTATTAATAATAAATTTCCCAAAAAAGCATCTGGCTGCATTTCAGTAAGAGTTAAAAATACAGTGCTAATAACATGCAAGTAGTTAAAAGGTGGTTTTCCTGAGCAGGATTTAAACTTAATTCATTTCAAAAAGGTGTCTGTTACTCTATTTTAAGTAACTTTCTCAAAAAAATGTAGGGATACCTTAAGATATAAATGTGTGTGCATATATATGTTTTTATATATAAATACACACACACATAGGCACACGCTTTTAATTTAGGTATTGAATTTTATCCATACTGTAAGATCAACCAATTAACCTCTCTATCTCTGAAAGGGATTTGAGAAGTCAAAGTGAATATTATTGCTGCTCATCTAATTGAAGATGTAAAATGTCCTGTAAGTCTAGGCAAAAGATTATTCTGTTCTGCTTAATTTGTAATACACATTAGTATTATATTTGCATAAACACTAACCATATCTAATGTGGGGGGAGGGGAGCAGGATCTCTGAACAGCGTGTTTGGTATTTTTAGTTTCCTGGGGTTTGTTGTCTTTCAGTGTCACGTATTTGGTGTTTTTACTTTTTGAATCAGGGTACAATACATGTAAAATGCAAGCACATTTATATGAAATTAGCAGTCGCTTAATGATAAAAAGGTATTAGAAAAAAAGGGAATTCTCTAATTGGAACTATTAAACCTTCATTTAATACTCATTAGTAAGGTAAACTTCATACTCTGTAGATCTATGATAGGCTGTTAAAGATGCTGTATCTTGTTTCAGAAAATCTGCTTAGAAACATGTGTGTTTTATTTTTAAGTGCCAGTTTTTTAATGCAAATAGTCTCTATTTTTTCTGACTGTTGTCATAACTGGTTTTGCATGTGTCTGTGTGTGTGTTCTGTTTATGAATCTTTGGGGGGGGGGGATACATGCAATCTTAAAACACTATTTGCATCTTTGAAATCCATTTTGTATTACTGTGGACGGTTTTTCTTTCTTCTTGTAGCAGATTCAGGATCCAACTTACCTGAAACACAAATTCTGCTTGGTCCTGATAAGATCACTTCCTATGAAGAAGAATACATTTTAAAATGGTCATTCTTAAGGCTATTTAATATTAATTTCAAATGTTACAACAATGTAATGTAATTTTATTATAATGAGATTCTGTCAGGGTACTATTCTGCCATTTTTATAAGTTCATATGTAGTGATGTCGTAGTTTTTCATTACCAACATGTAATGATGTATTCTGAAAATGTGCTGTCACTTAAATGTGTATGTACTTAATTTGGTTAGGAGACATATGTCTGTGATCACTAAAAAAGCATAGCAGAAATTACAGTATAAAGAGCAGCAGACAGAGTCATTAGGTTTGAAGTATACCTACGTTGTGTATATAAAATAATTACGAAGTAATCAGAAACTCTTCCTTGTTTCCAGTATATTAAAGGGATGCTGTATAAATGTGGTGCAGTGGCATGGGGCAAGGTTTATTTTATGCCAGTCCAGCTGTGGTTAGGAAAGCTGCAGTATCTGCAGCTTGTATGTATAATGCAGTCCAGCAGATCTCTGCCTTGTAATTATTCTTACTATACATTACCTTGCAACGTCTGTAGTACTGAGGATCCTTGTCTTGGATGAAGACTCTGTTGTGTTATTCGCTGTGCAAATGCAGGGAAACAAATACTTCTATTCCAAAAATTCTAGCAGCCAAACTGGGGAAGATGGATGAGGATTAACAGGCAGAAAAGGAAAAGGAAAGCAGTGATGATTAGCATCCTGGGCAGGCATCTTGATGTGTCTGTGGCCTGTCTGTGATAAGTTTTGGGCTGGTGTTTTTCTGTTGTTTTTTTTTTTTTTTTTTCTTCTCACAAATGTTGTAGAAATAGGGTTTTAACAGAAAGATTGGTAGAAATTAGTAATAGTAATGGCATTGGAAAGGTCTGAAAAAGTAAAGGTCGGAAAATTGTAAAGATAGGTGGGTCTGAAAATCCTCCCAACTCTTCTGAGCAGTGATGAGAGAAGGAACTGGGTATCTGCTTGCAGATTGTACTGCTGGAATGTTGGTCTCTTTGGCCAAACATGCTGGCCAGGAGGTTGACTAAGATACTGAATAAAAATTGATAAAGTGCAATTTGCCTGGACTTGAAAATTAAGATGAACAACTGAAATTTGACCAGAGGGAGGAATGTAAACTGGAGGTGGGTGTGAATGAAGTAAAGGGAAGCACTGCAAACAGAGGGGTACGATGCCCAAACCACCAGCTAGAGGCAGATTGTTTTTGTCAGGGCCAGGGAAGAGATTATTTGAGTAATAAATGCAAAAGCTGATGAAAGCCTGGGCAGGAGGTTTACATATCAGTTGATAGGAGAGTCAGTATTTCAGCATTACCTAGAAAGAACCTACAGAGTTTTAGACCTACTCTGGTGAAAAGACCATGAAGGTTATGCTTAGATGATGCAGAAATGGCAATGGTACCATGGGAAAAGATAAAGGAGGTGACAGGGAGAGTTGGGCATGCTAGAAAGTTGAAGAACTCCTTTCTCATCATGTTGAGCTTGAACCAAAGGCTGGATATATTCAGATATTTCCCTATGATAGACAAGTCTTCCTAGGTCATGTCTTTTTTCATTAAAACTAGATCTTACTATTGATAGCTTCATATAAGTCCGATGTCAGCTAAATATTTAACATAAGAAAATCAGGAGGCTAGAACAAAACTGGTCAGCCCAGATTCAATGTGAAAACCTTCACCTGTCTCATGCAGTAGCTAAGGAGTGTGTTATGGTAGATACCGTGGACAGGATAAAAAATAAAATTCTATGTTTATTCTCCAGATACTGAAAGCTCATGGCAGGAACTTTTTTCCAGGTTTTCTTCTGTTTAGGCAAATGGCTGCACATTGTGCACACAACGGTTTTTTTTCAATGATTTCACTGTAACAGCACAATGCTTGAATATTTGAAAGTGTGGTAAGTGTAAGTCTTAGTCGTTGAGCCTGTAGATGCATTGATGGAATGTGTGAGAGACTGAGACACGCAGGAGTAACACAACTATTTGCTATCATGGAAAATGTTTGAAGTCCTACAGCCTCATAAGGCACAGTGAAATCTTATGTATGCATCACTTAGACGTACACCTAGAGTTTTTTTCTCCCTCTTTTTTCTCTCTGTAAATACATATATACACACATACATATGTACAATTCCTAAATAGTGCTTGGGAAGCACTAAAGAAACCCCTACTAATTTGTGGTCATGTAAATCGGTGGATGGCTGATTCTAATCAAATCTTTGTAAAATGTGGCAACCTCTTTTTCAGAGCTGAGAATAAGCTTGTGTTCCCAGTCAGACATCTGTCATTTCAAACTATATCGGAGAAAAGTTTCAGCTCCTCTGCAAACCACCTCATTTTGAGGGACCTGGTTGGGTGGCATGGCAGTAACCTGTTTACCTATAATCTCTTGTTCCAGATTTCTTCACATTTACATGATGTTCCTAAAGGCCATATTGAAAAGGTTGGATTTGTACCTTTCAGTTTTTTACCATGACTGTTGTCTTTGCATGTGCCCTAGAGAGAGAGAGAGAATAATTTGCTAAGTCTGTATTTGAACTGATCTCTAAAGTGGAGGGGAAGCTGCTGTCATAACTGATGGAAGAAAATTATTAGACTTTGACACAGTTCATAAATTCGTAGATTTTTAAGGATGGAGTACTGTTAAATCATCATCTCATCTACTGTATAAAAGCCAGTAAATCTCAGCTCATTATTTCAGCATTTAACTCAGTAAATTGTATCCATTAAGATATCTTTTCCAGAAAACCATCTACCATGGGTTTGAAGGTATCAAGAGATGGGGAAGGCACCTCTTTCCTTAGTAATCATTCCAACAGTGAGTAAGTCTGCATTTAAAGGAGCAGGAGATCCTGTTTCTAACCTGAGCTTGCCTGGCTTCAAGGTTCAATCCTAAATTCTTCATAGTCCCTTTCCTGACAGAGTGGAGACTGTGTGAGCAAGTGGAACCTTCTCCCATGAAAATATTTCAGACCGTAACTAAACTTCTTTTCAGTTTTATTATGATAACTGAATTCCTGAAATCCCTCATTGTAAAATTTGTGAATCTTTTCTGTGGCCCTTCAGTGTACCCTTCAATTATTCCACACCCTTTTTAAAATATGGAGAGAAGAAGTAAGGCACTTTCAGTCAGGTGGTGTATTTCAGGGGAATATGATTCACAGGTGATTCACTAAGATTATGCAAGACATCATCAGGCAGCTTCTGTGTTGCTTTTGTGTTTCACGTCTGCCAACTTATCACACTGTGTCATACAAACTCTGGTTTACATTCTTTGTCTAACTATAGCAAATATGGTAAAGAATCAAGAGAAATTAAGATCTCCTAAGCGCCAGTGTTTTAAGTTTTCCTCCTAAATATGCTGAGATCAACAGAAGAGTAAGTCATGTGCACAAGTGTTAGAAAAACTTCTGGGGACTGTAAAAGTTGGTACCACACATGATAACTCCAGTCTGCCACTTCTGTCTCATGCTGATGACACTGACATCTTCATTGCAGCCCTTACTGTAGACTAAAGAGGGTAAAGCCCTCATCTTATTCATGCCTTCTCCATCTTCCTTCTCCTGCCACAAATCCACACTGTAATCATGGGGTCTGTCAAATGACTGCAACTCCGTGTCTCAGGTGGGGTGATGTTTTTTCCCTGCCTATGAATAGCACTGATTCCTGCTAGCTTTTTTGTATTATGATTTGACGGTGATGTTAGAGTTTTAAAATGGGATGTGGCCTAGAGGGCATGTGCTTCAAAGCAGCTCACCTACTTTCTCAGTGTGTTACAGCGTGTCCCTCTGGCAGGAGAAATGTCGGAATCCAAGGGGGTTTTTTTTCCACCTATCTGAAAGATTGACACCTGTGCTGCATGCTGTGAGTTCTAGGGATTCGTTGTTTTCTGAAGCAGGAGCATCCTGAAGCACGTCCTGCTTGGTAACGTAGTAAGTGCTCTGTGCTGGGTGGTAGAACAGGGTGATGGGGTAGGGCACAATATATCTCCTTTCAACTGCATCTAATTTTTGTCACGTTGAGAAACAGCGATATAAGGAGATGCCAAATTCGTAGCAGAAATACAACTGTGTAGTGGGATTCTTGCACTTAGCCACAGCAGTTCCAATGGGGGTTGTAGGGCCAAAAACGAGGGTCTAATTGTTGACATAAAACAGGCATGTAGCTACTGTAGCCTTTGATCAGAATGGTCATTTCATGTAGGGAAGTTAACCACAGTGAATAGGTTAATGAAAATAGTGCTGGAGAAGATTTGATCTAGCCCTCCCACTGCAGCGCATGGAGAGTCAAGTTCTTTTTCACTTTATTCATTTAATTTTTTCTTTGTCTCTCCACTGCTGTCAGAGTCAAAAACTCTTACAGAGAAGAGGCTGGCCAGTTTCAGCTAGTGCCTTGCCTCACAAGCCTGCATATGTAGAGACCTTGATCACTCACCTGCTCCACAGCCTCTATTTCTGAGAGTGTCTTGGTGTGCAAGCAGTGCTTCTCACAAATTCCATGACTGCCTATTTGTCAGAGACACGAACCATATTTTTTCATGGATTTTGAGCTATGATAGCTAAGAGGAAAATAGTTTTACTTCTATGTTCATAGGTGTGTCAGTGTGAGGTATCTGTCCTGGGTCAGGCTGCTTCGATCTACTTCAGCTTCCTTTCTTCAAACATGTGCAACATTTCATGACTGGCAAGGAAGCATGAAAAACTCTGTCTGGGTTATCACTACCTGCCCCACATGGAAATTACATGCCAGGTCTTGAATAGGTCAGAATTTACTTAACTCTGAAATATGGTGTTTCAGAAAGACAAGAACCATCATTCTTATCTGTATTAACATCTAAGCTAGCACTGAATTGTAATGAGATTTCTCAGGGCATCTCACTTCTTGTGTTTCTCTCAGCTAGAACAACTATCAGTGCTGTTACAATACCCTGTAAAGCTAAATAGGGCTCAACTTTGGATTTCAATTTGCAAATGAAGGAAAAAGAAAACAATGTTACCCATCAGGACATGTTTCAGTTCCTTTCTCTTTATCAAGAGCTTCTTGGTGGTGTAAATTAAAGACTAAACTAAGAATGGCTGGCACAGTATAATTATTTTTTAATGTCTTTTAACTGCAGGTATTACATAGCCAGTGTATGAAGTTTTGTGTGTTTTATTTCTAACTCTGCATTGCACTGAGGAAATCCAAACTGTGTTGATAGGACTGTCAATGACTTCATTATCAGGTTGGGTTCTAGGAACCCATTTTGCTACTATGTGACCTTTTATACCAGTCAATAAAGTCTGTGGATTTGTGCTGGTATACAACTGGAATAACACAGTAATGAGTTGAGGCCCTAGAAAACAGCAGACAGCAACATATCGGTATATTTATCACTTTTAAAAGGTTATGGCAGCTTCCATTGGCCTATGCTTAAACATTCGAATTTGTGTATGAATCATATAATCAGGATCTCATTATGTTTTTATATTAAATATATACTCAAAACCTGCTTTAAATTGCTGCATTCATAGGATTTATAACCCACAATACTTTATTATGCTTTCCTCGCCCGTTTGGGTTTCGCAAGGGATCTCAGAAGAGCGTGTCCTGGTGTATCCCTCCTTCACCATCCAGTGCCGAGGCAGAGCTGGGTGAGCTAGGGGCTGAGGAACAGCCTCAGCCCGGAAATGCCTCGTACACACCTTTTTCACACCAGTAGGTTTTCTGTAACCACATTTTATTAGTATTACTATTTTAATGCATCTGTGTATGCATTCATGGTATCAGGGATGTGGTAGCATTCGGTTTTGTTGTCCTAAATGCTGCTGTTCGTGTCTGCAGTCCACGCAGTTCAATCTTTCAGACCTCTACATTTACCGACCATTCAAGCTCTGTGCAGTATTCACACATATATTATGTAAAATAAAATAATAATAATAAAATGATGTTATTAAGACTGTGGGGGCTGTGAATGGATTATTCCAATTTGCCTATCATGGTAATGACACCTGTTAGAGGTGTGATACAAAAGGCAGTGACAGGCAGTGTAATTTAGTAATTGTCGCTATTGTGCGGGGTGGCTGGTCAGTTCACCAGGCAAGTACAAAGAAGCCAGTGTTAGGCCTAAGCAGGGGTGGGTATGCTTAATAGAGAGTGCTGGAGCTTTACTGAAAGGAACTTTTGGTGGAGGGCTAACTCCCAGGGGGAAGGAGATAGAATGGGTTGAAAAGAATGAACAAAAGTACAAAAATGGGTACAGGTTTTCCTGTTTCCATTCTTAAAGTGGCAAAGGACTTCTGGCCGTGAGCGTGGCTTGCTCCTCTGGCCAAAGGAGGGCCAAAGGGGGGAGGAGTGGGAAGTGTTTTGACATGCTGGGAGGGTGCTGTTTTATTGCAGATGCAGGACTGAGGTGAGCCCAGGCAAGCCGTTGTCTTTTTCTCCATCTTGTTGAACATCGCAGTTGGGCTTGGCAAAATTCTTTGCCTACCAAGGTAGTGATAAGGGGATAATGGGTAGAAGGTAAACTGGAGAGGACAAGGAAAGCCACTGTTGGCAGGTCCTAAACCTGTGCCTTAGAGAAAACTGCACGTGCATATGTATGATTTGAGTGTTCTCTTGCTTGGCAGGCCTGATGACTGCTAGTAACTGTCTGAAAAGTTAACAAAGGTCTTCAGTGGCTTCTTTTCTGGTACAGAGAAGCCATCATGTTCATGGGGGGGCTTTTATGTTAGAGAGAAAGGAGCTAAAGGTGCAAGGATAATTTCTTACTTTGTAAATGTGTGTAAATTGTTTGGAGCCCAGACCTCACCTTCCATACTCTGGACACAGAAGAGTGAATACTTGCTATATTCTTCATCCCAAATATTATTGTTTTCAATAATTTTGTGAGCCAAAGAACAACACAAAGACTATACAAATTAATCTTTTCCATGATGCAGTATCCCTGTAGATTCCTAAGAGAGTACGTAAAATGCATAACCATTAATTAATTTTCTGTTTCTGTAATTATGAGAATGCTAAAATGTTTATAGACTTCTTATACCAGACTTTTTATTTTTCCCTCCAAGTACTTTGAGATTGTCTTTATCTCTCTTCCCTCCACCTCCCATCTGGATATTTGATTTTCCACAGAGCACATTGGTCTTTCTTCATGTGAACCTGCAATTATTGAACAAATTGTTGTCACAATGAAGAACCTCTTAGGCTTTATGAGGATGCATTAGAAAACAGTAGTCTTGAAAGACAAGTAGTGGACACAGCACTGAAACATATTCGGGCCAGATTGACTGATTTAACAGTTTAAGAGAACAACGAAGTAGCCTGGAGTTAACAAAGGTCCGCACATCAGGGCATTTATGTTAGCAAATACTAATTCACATTTGCTAAACAGTATAAATAGATTTGCAGACAACAGCAGGCATCCCATTTAAAGGGATTAGGTGTGCCACTTACCCATTGTCTGGGCTCAGGAATGTAGGATGCTCAATATGCTCCTTGCAATTAGCCCAATTAGGCAGACACTCCCTTTGTGCAAAACCAGTTACAGGGCACTTAATCCACTGATTGGAAAGGTAATATTTCTTCTTTGAATTTAGAAGCTTGTCCTGAGGTGTTCCTTGCATCTTTGCTGGTTCCACACCTAAGCATTAAAGTGACCATGCACGGTTGGTCAGCCAGCTGGTTGATAAAGTGTATTTGGATTTACAAACTATGCAAGCCAGTGTATTGACTTTGTTGCAGTCAGCTGATGGAATGCCAACCAGCTTTGTAATCAGAGCAAAACCAAGTGCTAATAGACGGGCCATCCCTGTGGTCTAAAGCTAAATGCAGGGTGATGCTTATTTATGTTCAAAGTACACTGCCCTTACTAGTAACTTCTTTTTTTTTTTCCCCAGCAAGGGTTAAAAACACAGCAGAGGATTCATGTGATATGCATGGTATTATCATTAATTTCAGTAGGAAGTGATTTGCTTTACACTGGAGCTGGAGAAAGCTTGTATCCCATATCCTGGCTGTCATTCAGGTGGTAAAGGTGGTAAAGGCCACTTCCAGGCTCCTTCAGCTGGTGAATGCAGCAGTGTCCAGAGCCTTGGAAAAAAGTTAAAGAACCAGTCCCAAAGGCTGGAAATTCTAGAAAATTATTACAAAAAAAGGGTGTGTGAAAACAGGAGCAAAGTGAGCTGGTATTCAACTGAGTGCTTACGTATTGTCTAAAGGCATCTGAATTAATTGCAAATCATATGCCAATGTAAAATCAAGTTTTGTGTGAACAAACAGTTGCTGAAGTCAGTGTAGGTTACTGGGTGATGCCCCTGCATTTTCTGCTGGCCTTGTGCTGGCTGGAGGCTGGTCACAGCACTGAGCTGCTGAGCTCTGCTTTCCCCAGGAGGAAAGGTTGGGTGCAGATATTGCTGTGTGCATGCTCAGGGAATCAGGGTGGGATCTGGAGCTGGCTGTTATGAGCTGTTTCAAACTAGACCCTAAGGGGTCACTGTGATGGATTAGTCTGGTACAGGCTAATTCCTCAAATACTGGTGGTAAAATCCTTACCTAATGCTTCATGAGCTTAAGATCTGCCTGTGCCCCCTCTGTCATCATCAGTACCTGTTTTACTAGTGATAGCATTTCAGAAATCCATCTCTGGCTATAGAGGGATGTCTTTCTTCAAAGAAGCTTCTCAAATTTGTAAAGGATCTTCCCAGAGGTAGAAATGCAAAGTTCACAGAGCACAGATAGAAGAGATTTGGCACTAGGCTACATTTCCTAAGGAAAGCAGAAGAATATCTGGTCTGTGACACCAAAGTGGGTCATTCCGCTGAGGTCTTTCAGGTTAAAGTGTTGTGCATAAAATTATCATATAAGGTGTAAAAGAATGCTTCTTTCCAACAGACAAGACGTTGGATCAAAGGCAACACACCTTTTCTTGAGAGCAGCCTTTACTTCTCATGAGATCACTGAGGCTGCTTGGTGGGTTGAAGGCAAGGATGTGGCTACAGCCCTGCTCATGGCCACATTCAACCTTCCTGGAGTCAGGCTCTGTGTTTGTGTACCATGTTTAAAGGGTAATAGCACTAAACACTGCCCTCACAAACCACAGTAATTACTTCTACTGCTGAAAAAACCCAGAACATGAACAAAAATATCATAGAAAAGCTATTTCTAACACTAGTGCTGCTCTTTATGGCTGAATTTCAGCCATCGTTTTTTTTCCTAAATTATGTGTTCTTTTTTCAAGGGTTTAGATGATGCAAACCAGATTTTTGTGGCAGCATTATTGCTCATAGCCAGAAGAGCATTCAAGGAAACACTGTATTTCTGCTAAATTGCTATTTATTCAGAACACTTTGAGTTGTTCATCTTTTTTCATTCTCCTGACAAATCAAGTAGCCATTGAGCCTGTATTTCTGAGTATAAGTTCAGTAATAATTTTGGTAAAAGTAATAGCTACCATCTCCTTTTGGGGGATGAGAGTATGCAAAGTTCGGGCTTTTGTTTTATTTTTAAAAGGAAAACTCACCAGGAAAATTGTTTTTCCAGTAAAACTTCCTGTTTGATTTGGATATAATTTTTTTCTTATATGTAGTATTATAGTAGAAATATTATTGATGGAATTGCATTCTAGGTAGTGCTCTAGAGTTATTTTTTGATTTGTTTACATATCCTCTGGTCTGATGCTGTTAGTTTAAAAAAACAGAAAAAGATTGTGAGCATTCATTAGAAGAAGACTCTGAATACCTTTTAGTTTTCATATTGCTTTTTATTCACTTTGAGTGTTCCTAATAGTAAGTGTTTAATGGAGGGAATGTTCCAGAGAAAAGAAATGACAACAGGTAATCATGCAGAGGTATGTAATTATGAACATTTGTCCCAGGCACGTGAATACGAAAGTTCTTTGGGGTTCATCCAGCCAGCAAGTAGGAACAATAACATGAGATGGAGGTGATTAATCAAGTGTTGCAAAGAGAAAAATATGAATTACAAGTAATCAAAACAGTATCTAGGACAAATAGTTCACAGGCAATCCACAGGCCACACATGTTCACATGAACAAATTATTGAATTGTTTCAAGGTGAGGACATTTGTGTACATGAAAATCTTTGTCTGCAGTCATGAATAAAATGTTGTACTAATAACTGTTTCATAAATTGTTTACTTTATAAATGCTGCAATATTCCTATTTCAAAAGAGACGATTTCTGTTCCCCCTGAAAAGAGTGGGAAGTACAATCATTAGCTTAGAACTGACTTCAGACTTTCGCATTAAAGAAAGCAAGCTGACAGTCAGCTCTACCCAGTGCATAGCATACCCCTGAAAAATACTGTATCATTCACCTTTGAACATAACACCGTGGTTCATTTTAAGACGTTAAAACCTAGACTGAAGGATCAAAATAAACATATTTTTCTTTGTGGTATTTTCTGATTTTTGTCAGTTCTGCAGTGCATGTCCTCTTGTTCTGCTGCTTGGCTTCTGCGTAACTGCTAGTTCCCTGCTTGCTTCAAAAAGTCCAGAGGTTTTATAGGGATTTTTTTTTTTATCCTTCTTGGTAGGCATTGTAACTTTTAGCTCAATAGTGTTTAATTAAATTACAGTGAATTAAGTTTACCTTAGGATCTTTGGAGCCCCTTAGAGGGCTGATCTGATTAATTACTGTACAAAATAGGTTGTTAAAATAACTAGGTTTTATGCAGTTTCTCTTTGTTCTATGCCTTAGCTTCTATAATTCATAGACACTGATACTGGGTGAGTGAGGTTAATGTGGGAGACATGTTCCCACAAGCTCACTCACTCTTCTGGCTTCCCAGTCCTCCTCAGTCAAAACTGGGTTCCTGTGGTAGGGGAATAGGTGGGTCCCCTTCCTGGTGTGTGCCCTCCAAAGCCATGAATTTTGTGTGTCAGTCCCAAGCGGACGATCAGCAGGGGACTCAAAACGGCCTTATGTCATTACGAATTTGGAAGCAAATGAACTTTGTAATGCGGAGTACAGGATGGAGTTATTTATGGTTTTAATTGTAGAAATCTTTAATAACTAGAGCTAGAAAATAGAGTCTGCTGACTATCGGTGTTCCTGATGTGTGTAGTGTCTGGGATAATAGAGAGCAGCGGAGCGCACAGTCACCCGAGCTCCTGACATCACTACGTTCTTCCATGGGTTCACACAGGTCAGGGGTTTAGTGGTTTGTCTAAGTGGCTGTGGTCCTGCTCCTGAGCCAAACCAGTCAGTCCTTGGTTGTGCCATCACATCTAGTTATACACTTCCTTATATGACAAATGAAAGTGGCTTGTACCATTCTTGGGCAGATTTATCTTACAACTTTGGCCAGCTCACTGGTAACAGAGCTCAATAATGTCTATAAATATGTAAAGGGTGAGTGTCAGGAGGACAGAGCTAAGCTCTTCTCAGTGGTGTCCAATAATAGGACAAGGGGCAACGGGTGCAAGTTGGAGCACAGGAGGTTCCATGTGAACATAAGGAAAAACTTTTTCACTGTGAGGGTGATGGAGCACTGGCACAGACTGTCCAGAGGGGTTGTAGAGTCTCCTTCTCTGGAGACATTCAAAACCTGCCAAAATGTGTTCCTGTATGACCTACTCTAGGTGATCCTGCTCTGGCAGGGGCTTTGGACTAGATGATCTTTCAAGGTCCCTTACAACCCCTGACATTCTGTGATCCAGGAAAGAAACTACCTGTGTTTGGCATGGATTATATTTTTGATGGATGCAACTGAGCATCATGAATTAGGAAGGGGAAGCCACCGTAGGCTCTATACTCAGAGGGGTTTCATGTCTCACTGTATGGCTGAGGCTGTAGCTGCACTTGTAGCCCTAGCAGTGGGGACAGATGAGGTCTCAGCCCAGCACAAACAATTCACCAGAGTTCACCCTCATTCACTTCTTTCCCTTCTTCTCCAACACAGAGCGGTCCTTTTCTGCAGAGAGGCAAGCCAGCTAATGCAACCTCATCAGTCTTTATGTGCTGGAGAGGGATTTCCAAAGTTAATTCAGGTCTGTAGGGGTGAAGTCCAGTATCAATCTCTTCAGACAGACTGGGGATTTCCAAAGCTAAATCAGGATTGCCAAGACAAAGTCCAGTGGTACTCTCTTCAAACAGACCGTGCGACCTCCAGTTTGTGAGGGATGTCTTAATGGGACCCTATACACATTCTAGCTCTGAGTCATTTATAGGTTTTCTGTGATTTTTTTAAATATCTGCCATTAAAGCTCTGCCATTTGTAATTTTCCTTTGACAGCTGGAGAGATGGTGACAAGGGACGAGAGCTGAGATGTTACTTACTTTCCCCTTTTGGGGTATAGGCCTCATTTTATGGAACTATTGAAAGTTCTCAGTAGTTTAGTCCCTTTTTGAAGCGCAACAGAAAGTTACTGCTGCACTGATGTCATCAAAGAAAAATGAGCCGGTATTGAGCTGAAAAGTGCATAAAAAGTTTATGATCTTTTAAAAAAGTTTTAGCGTGAACTGCAGCAGTGGATTTTGACTTGAACAAAACCAAATCGAGTGTTAAACCTTTCCACATTTAGATGTTGTAATGGTAACTGAAACTTTAAAGGCAGTGTTGAGAGAGGCAAAGTGCTCAGTGAAAGAGCCTGGCAATGTGCACTGGAGGGGGATCCAGAGCAGGAGCAGGGCTGGGCCTGACGGAAATTGATGCTAAAACTCAGTTAAACTAGGCCGGTGCCAAGAATTTATTGCACATCTGTTTTGCCTTGATTTTATATTTAATTATCACCTGAAAAAAGTCTGATTTTTGAGCATTTATTATGAAATTAATAAAAGAGTTTACAAGGCAGTGCTGTAATGCACTCCGGGGTGTGTCCTGCTGGAGTGGTGCCATTTCCGAAGTCGTTGAAGTTGTTCCTCATAAAGTTTGTGCTTCAGTTTGTGGTCAGTGCAGAACAATATCCCAGGAAAAATAGTGCACAGTTCTGGTATAGTGCTGCCTAGAAGAAAACTAGCTGCTGTGCATGGCCCCAACATATGTAAGGACTGAGCATATAGCTGGCTTTATTCTGAGCCATGGGTGATGAGCACCAGATTTCCTGCTAATCACTGTTGTGCTATTTGCTCATTTCTTTTCTGAGAAATTCACACAGAATTCATGCTACTATTCTAACTATATTCAGGATAAGATGCATCTTTATATATGTATATTCCCATGCATATGTGTTAAAACAATGGGGGGCTAATCCTAAAACATGAGAAAACCTGAAGATGAGGAACTCATTTGGAACTAAATAAATAGTTGAAGAGTTTCTTCATCTGTTGGTGTCTTTTCTCAGCAATGCAGGCAACAGGTGGTATGCGATTAGATAGCTTCTTGTGTTGTGGGGTTTGGCTGTTGGACCCAGATATTGTACAATATGTACTCAAGTAGTACATATTGAGCACTTCCATGTAGTAGCAACTGTAGGTTTTGTGCCTGTCAGCACTATGTAGCCTCTGTCAAGCAGCTTTTTTATATAATACTTCTTTGTATTTTTTTCTAATTTAATTTTACTTTCCGTAGTGTATCCAAACAGGCTTTCTCACAGTCAAGAATTTGATCCACTCAAAAAATATAGGACATACTTAAAGTATTTCTGTTGGTGCATGATGACCAGTATCTTTTATTCCTTGTCCTTTTATCCCTCCCCACTCTCCCCCCCCCCCTTTTTTTTTTTCCCAAAGGTCAGGTTAGTCTTACTAAAATTTCTTTTCAAAGGAAACATTATTGAAAGGTTAAGCCCAGTAGATAGAAAACAATTAATTAAACACATCTCTAATATGTACAGTTGCACTTATCAGTGGGATAATTGCTGGATGTTGGGTAAAAATGTATATGTTGAAGTTTCTTTAAAACTTCTGTTCCTTATTATTATTTTGTTATTCAATTATTATAGTGCCTAAAGGCTGCAACTATAAGGAAGACTTCACTGTACCAAGTATTGTACAGGGACGTGGTATTGTTGAGACTGTGAATGGATGACTGTGATCAGCTCAGTTATGGTAGCTTCATGATTTACTTCTCAGATGGGTAATGATAACTGATTATGAATTAATTACTACTTTGTTGCAGTCAATGCTGGCCTACAAGGGTGTTTAAATTAATGTACTTTTCTCTGTTATTACGGTGGTTTAGAAGCTCTTAATGGACTAAGAGTTGATTACCTCAGCTTGTGGAATGAATGTACAGCTCCAGGCTTGTTGCAGTTTGATCATCTACCTGTAGGCAGGGTCTTGGGACTGAACCTCTAAAACCAAGGTGCATGCAGTTTGGGAGAAAAAGGCATGTTACAGATTAAATGAAAAAGAAAAAAAATTGAACATACAGTACTATGTCCCATAATGCTATTCTTGTCTGAGCTGCTCTCTGTTTTCTGCTTGCTCTGCTTATGCAGATCTTAGAAATCACAAAAACCTTGCAGCAAACCTTGTGGGCTAAAATTTCAGCCTCCACTCTTCCAGTTGGAGAGCTGTTTTGTGATATGATCCATTGCTCAAAGTGCTGTGTCAACTCTTCCTTTTGTGGAAAGCTCCTTCCTCAAGCACCTCGTGATGCCCAGAAATGCAGAAACATCTCAAATATTTGAAGTCAGCACCAAGTGATTCAGAAACTAACTAGGCACTCACTCATTCACTCCCTTCTTTGGAACATGCTTTCTGCCTGGACCCTCCTCGAGCTGATGAGCAGTCACTCCCCAAGTCAGAGACATGTTCTGCACTCATCTGAGCTTCCAAAATATGGACCTTATTCCCTTGTATAGTACAGCAGTCAGAACAGAAGGTAACACCTCAGTGTTAAGGATGATGAGGTCTCTGTTCACACAGGCTGGCAGGTTTCATAGAAATCCCCACAATGCAATAATAGAGAAACAAAACTTTCCAGAGGTGTATGCACCTGAGACATTCCAAACCCATCACTGATGGGTTTAGACTACTATTTCAGGATGCTTTCAGCTTCTTTGGAAGCTGTGTAATGCTGTGTTAATTAGATAATTGATTTGAATTATGATTTGACATGTACATGTTTCCAGTTCTGCACTGAGCTATGGACTACTCTTGTGCCTTTTCTCCCATGAAAACGAGCTGTTTCTATTTCAGCCAGGACTGACTGTGGTTTTCCTGTTGCTATAGCCAGCTCCAAAAGTATGTTATGAGGTAAAGGACAGGCTGCTGTTGATTCACCATTTACATGTATAGACAAGCCCTAGTTCTAATCTGTTATACTAATGAAGTTGATGAATGAGTGTTAGAGGTAATGCTCTGCTCTTCTCCCCTTGTTCCCCAAAATCCTTATAGCTTCTCCTGAAGTTCTGTCTGTCAAAAACAGGACAAACTCATGATGTGGATTTTTTTGTGGATGCACTTGATTAATTTATTGCTTCATAGTCTGTTTATGAAAATTTAACTGTGCAAGTTTTCTCTAAAATAATAATGACTGATAGTGATGGGATCTATCAATATTGTTATATAATAAACCATATTATTTATATTTTCTTCATCTATATTATATCCTATATAATAATAGTTCTGTAATTTCATGATGAAAAATAATTAGCTAAAGACAATGTCCAGTTCCTTTTAATCATCAATTATTTTTTTTCTTTTTAGAATGCCAATCTGTCCAATACTGTCCATTTTAAACAAATTCTTTTAACTCCTGAGATAAATGTGCCATCAATTGTAGGTGTGGAAGCCAGCACCAGAAATCAAGGTTTCATCTGTTTTGTTTTCCAGAGTGTAATTTAAGTAAGACTTGACATGACTGAGTTTGAAAGGGACCGTTTCTGGAAAAATGGTTCCTCTTTTTGCTCAGTACATCCATGTACTTCTTAACCAGCCCCTCACTTTCTGACGAAAAGATATTTCCCTTTTTTACTCCTTTTAAAATTTTTCCAGCAGTCATACTTCTTCTAATTTAAATTTGTTACCTAGTAGTTTGGAAATGGTGAAGAGGTAGGAATTCAGGGTGTTTATGTATATACAGTCCCCAGTAGAGTTGGTCATACTCTCTTAGAAAGCAAACATTAATATGCAGTCTTGCATACCATCAATGCAGTTTTTAAATGTTACATTTTTAGACTCTTAGAACCTTAGTTCTAAAGATGTACAAGTTAGAAATTAATTTAATTAAAGCTTCAGATTCTGACTTCAATCTGTACTATCACTAGTCAGAAAAAAAATACTTCTAAACTCAAAAAATTTCTTTTGAAATTAGATAATAAACTTGTATTATCTTGTGATGTAACTTGGTGCAGAGTCTGGTATAATTACAGCCACATTGTCAAGTTTATGTATCAAATCTAAACTGTCACTGAGCATATCAATTGTTGAAGCTTTTCTTGCACCCTAGCCATTGGTGGAAGTTGCAGCATTGTGCAGTGAGGTATGCAGATGTACATTAAGACTGTCAATGTGCTGAAAGATACCTTAGTGGTAATTAGAAAGATCCTCCCCTGTGAAACCACATATTCCTTGTGTTTTCATGTGAGAACAGACACGTATAATATTTTTTTCATGATAATGGCATTAAGATTTGAGTGGAAAGTTATGGTATAGGCACACTGAATTTTGTCATGGAAAATAAGTTTTTCTCTTAAGTATCAGGGAGGACCAGATTACCAGTGTGAAACCATTGACCTTCTGAGATTTTTTAACTGGTGGTATTAACTTCCATATGAAACTTAGTTTCCTTTATCCTTTGTGTTGTCACTTTACAGAACATTGTTTTTCAAACATCTGATATTAGTAGATTTGGATGGGGATGCCTCAATTAAGGTGTTTCCAGTCACAATTTTTGAAATGGTAAGGAAGGACATGAGCCTTCCTTTGGGTTGTGTTCAGATTAAGGAAAAAATATGAAAAGGGAAAGCAACAGAAAAAAATAATCATACAACTAAACCATTGGACTAGGTCTCAGGAGATCAGTGTTTTGTCCTTTATTTCTGTCACATCCTTCACATCTGACCTTGCTCAAATCACTTATATCTTTTACAGTTGTCTTTTTACACAAGTAGTCTTGTCCTTAATCTCTGTTAATTGTACAAGTGGATTAAACCGTTGCTGTATTCACCCTTTACCTCAATATACTGTACTGTAAATATGCTGTGAATTCTTTGCAGTAGTAGACTTGTCAGAAAAAATTTAGCATAGCAGGTCTTAACATAAAGTGGTGTAGATCTCACTTGGATGCCCAAGTATTACTTTAATATGCAATAACTGAAAACAAAATAATAGACATTGAGCATTTTTCCCCCCAGAGTAATTTTAAGTTTATTTTGATCACTTCAAAAATCGATGTCACTTCCCATAAATCACAAAAGTATCAAAATGTGAGTGAGCAAATACCGAGACCTTTCTATAAACCAGGAGTATTTTTCACTGCCTTTTGAAGTTCAGATTGTATGTTAGGAAGAAATCCTTCACTACGAGGGTGGTGAGGCCCTGGCATAGGTTGCCCAGAGAAGCTGTGGCTGACCCCTCCCTGGCAGTGTTAAAGACCAGGTTGGATGGGGCTTTGGGCACCCTGGTCTAGTGAGAGGTGTCCCTGCCCGTGCCGGGGGGGCTCGAACTTGATGATCTTTAAGGTCCCTTCCAACATAAACCACTCTATGATTCTGTGATTCTATGATTCTAAGTTGACTACAGCCAGATGTAAGGTAAGAGCAGGCTCTGTTATTGCCATTAAATCCTCAGTGCATCCTGATCACATTGGAGATCTGCTTAACACCGACAGCTTCTTAGTTATGTGGGATTCTTTTCCCCAGGCCAGATTTGCAGGAAATAGATTTGGGGTTTTAGCTTTCCTTCTTAGTATGGCAGCTGGTCTGCATCAGGGATCGTTTGCGACTTTGATTGAAAAAGTTGCCCAAGTTCTCAAGGGCTTAGAACGTAGACAGTGTTCTTGATCTTTCCTCTCAAACACTTTAATTGTGGTTTTTAATCTTGAAAGGTTTTTTAAAGTTTCTTAAAGTATGCTGGGAAGAACTTCTGTTTGTGGTATATGTTGGCTTATAGGATCAATGTTCTGTGGCTGCTTCTGAACTAGATATGTATTGGATTGCACTGTTCCTTGCTATTGAACCTCTGTTCTGATATCCACTTTTCATGTTGTGATATGCTAGTTCTCTCATTAGAATCATGCAGCACACGCATATTACTTGTTCTTATGAACAGACCTCCCCCTAAGAACATTCCCATACTGAGATACCAAGAAAATTGAGGGGAAGTCCAAAAACATGTGACGCTTAATCTAAGAACACAGGGAATACATGATTACGTGGACATGGACATTGATCCCATCTTGCCAAGCTTACTTAGAGCACTTCCATAGAGAGGGGTGAAGCAGAGAAGAGGAAAACAAGGACACTGTAAAATGCCACAGTTGCAGCTTCTGTTGAGTTGCTTTCACATTCTGTTAGTCCATTAAGTCTTGGGCAGCATGTTGCAAGAACTGCCAGATCTGTACCATGCTGCAGTGAAGAAAAATAGGACGTCGCTTGAAAACCAACTGCAAGAGCGTATAAGTGCTGTTGTTGCTCCTCTAAGTCACACAGTTTTAAGCTCGTTTTTAAAGATAAAATGCCACAGTAGAAGAAGCATTTGACTTCTGGTTTCATGGAAATGCTGCCGTATTTCAAAACATCATATTTCAAAATGATGACGACGATTTACACTTTTATTCCTTTTTATAGAATTAATGTGTACAGGGATTGAGGAGCAAAACCTTAATGTTGGACTGCTATTTATGTACAGATTTCTAGGGTTTGTGAAACAGTATTTTTGAACACAGAGAAATGAACTCAGTCACTGAACATAACTTTTCATTCCACATGTATTGTATATATTGTGTATCCATGTGTCTCCAGACACACAGCTGAAACTTACTTCATGGTACATTCCCAAACAGAAGACAATAGTTCCAGTGCAATTAAGGATCATCACATGGTTGTGTAATTGAGGCAATAGATCAAAGGTGCTTTTATGCAATTGTGGGGGGGATCACTGTCTGGAATGTCAAAGCATATGGAAACCATACATTTTTCTTCACCTGGCTTGTTTCATTTAAACCTGTTTCCAGTCTTTGAAAAACAATATTAAAAACACCTATCTTCCAATCTCACGTGCCATTGCTAAGCTCTTGAATAGTTGAAAGGATGTTCAGTATAACAGAAGATCCTTAAATTGGCCACAGTGGTATGTGCTAGTTGAGTATGTTCTAGCAATGATTGGAGCTATGGTGGAAATGTGTGGAAGGTATTTAAGCCAACCTACTAGTCTGGGCCTTATACTGGATCCTTCCTTCCAACATAAGCAAGGCAGTGAAAGAGTATTCAAACTTTGTAGATAGCACGATCACCTTGGAAAAGGATTTTGCCAAATATTAAAATATTTAAATGTTCCTGGAAGGAAATGAGTATTATGCAGACAGGGAGGAATATAATTTTCAGTTGGGCATAGGAAACTTGGTTATATTTTGGAATTCCCAGAGGAGGAGCACTGGTATGATGTCTAACAGATAGTGACAGAGGTGATGTCTAAATTAAACATTCATGCTCCTTCACATGGCTATTTGCTGAAATATTTATGTTGGAATATATTTCATTCTTTTTTATGATTAAAGTTTGCACAAAGTATGCATGTTTGTTTATGCCCCAGAGATTAGGGTCAATGCTATGATGTGAAAGGCAACTGATTAGTTGCTACTTTGGTTTAACAATTACGTATTTATTTATTCATGAGGTTTCAACTAAGTTTAAAAGTATATTATTATTTTTTATCTTCGTAAACAAAATTGTGTTTCTTGAAATCTCATGGATTTCTGTAAGAGGGTAGCTATTAGAAGTAAAGAAAAACAAGGGATAATGAACTGTAAGGGAGTCCTATGTCATAGCTTGTAGTCAGAAGTTTTAAAAAATATCAGTTCTGTAAAGGTTAAAAATGTTAATTGGCAACCCCATTGATGGGCTTTTGTCATGCCATTTTAAAAATTTTATTAACACAGCATTATGATAAACAAATAGGATTGGATTTTTTCAGAGTTTTCCCATGTATTGAAGCTTAAAATTTTTCAAATCATTTGGTTACAAGTGTTTCTGCCAACAGCTTCTGTCTCATCAGTGACAGACAGTTTTCAGTTCTGATCCCTGTAGGTCCTAATGTCTAGCTTGCAAATTTGACTTATATGACACTTCTGAGATCTACTATTCCCTGCATATCTAGACATCCCCAAATCTTTTCACTTATTAACAAAAACCTTTTTGGTTTATCGTAGTTTTTCCCATTCCAAATGCAGCTTCAAATACTTTCTACATCTGTTGCCTCTTTGCATTACTTCGCCTTGTTTTATCGTGCCAGTGGCTTCCTATCTTCTGTGTCATAGGAAACAAGCTTTAAAGTACTTTCTGTGCTATCCTCAACTCCATTCTTGTCTCCTGTTCTTTATCAAGAGATTGAGTGCATCGTTGGTCAGCTAATGATGATTGTGTCCATCACCTGCTGAGTGTTTTTGGCTATTCTTCCACATATAGACTCAACAAAAATGAACCCAGCTCATGTATTATGGGTCTGATTTCATGCCATAACTAAACTA
The DNA here is from genome assembly GCF_964237585.1 of Gallinula chloropus. Lineage (NCBI taxonomy): Eukaryota > Metazoa > Chordata > Aves > Gruiformes > Rallidae > Gallinula > Gallinula chloropus. The sequence goes on from NC_140090.1 coordinate 72,062,377, forward strand.
ATGTAATGGTGAGCTGCTGCTGAAAGACACAGGTACAGACCTCCTCCCCAGCTATACAATAACAGGTAATTTGCTTAATAAAATGGGGTAATTTGCTGGGACCTCTTGGCATACTGCTAACTTTACATTTTGAAGTATTTATGCTTGCTGAATTGGAAATTTACCTTGCAGCAGAAATGGGAGGAGGCATAATGGTCAAAGCCTCTGTTCTGAAATAGTCATTGGATGCAATGGAGGAGAATTCAGCGAGGCATGAGTAAACAGGGGGAATATAAAGATAATGTAATGCCTGTTTCTGTGCTCTCCCATACTGAGCTGTTGTTAATCCAAGCGTTGACATGAGTCGGTACAGTCCAAGTGGTTTATCTAAGTCTGACAAACAGGACTAGAATAAATGTCTGGGAAACATTCATATGTAAGTGTGCCCAGCTCTGTCACTGCTCTTGCAGGCCATCAGACCTACAGCGACATGACTTTCCTGTGTCTGGCTATTGGTGGGTTTATGGCTGTTTTGCTTCAGGAGCATGATACACACTATCTATACATGCACCTTAAGCTCTTTATAACCAGAGGTTTCAGTAAGCGTTTAAAGTTTTGTGAGATTTTTTGTTTGTTTGTTTTTGTTCATGTGCACTTTCATCACATTTTTCACCTGGATTTTGCAATCATTCAAAGCTAGTTGTTAAAGAAAATACTAATTTTCTTAAGTGCTTCTTGACATTTTTATTCTTAAGTTTATGATGTCTTTGATTCCAGGGTGATTGCTTTTTCTTTTTTGACCTCTGCTGAAAATCTTACGTTATTGCTGTTTGACTTGACCATAAGTAGCATTCACAAAATATATCTGTATTTTTTAAAACACTGATTTTTAATCACTCTTCACAAATAGGTTGAAGAGCTGTATTATAAATTCTTAATATAGAGGGCAACTTGGAAAATTAATTTGTATTCATTGTCCTTTTCTTGGACGTTTTGACTTGGTGACCATCATTACATTTGCATACTCTGTTTTCAGCCTGTTTGCTGTCAGTATATCATGACGCCGACCCACAGATTTCATAAGATTACAATTAGCCTTAATTGCCCACCTCTCTTTTAGTACCAGTTCCTATTTTTGTACCTGACATAAGAGTTAATATCAGGATGCCTCCAAGTGAAAGAAGTTTTGTTGTTTGTGAGAGATTCTTTCGAGAAGGTTGTCTGATTGCTGAAGATTGGCTACCATAATTAACTCACTCAAGTTAAAAGAACTGAAGACCAGGTAACTTGTGTTTTAACTCAAGCTTGTGGCCGAAGGTAAATCATTCTCCCATAGGCTGAAGTCGTTGCTATCTGAAGTTAAAAGTTGGGTATTTTTGTACCATTTCCTATTTAACTTGAAGACTTTCTTTTGACATTACAGACATGTCAAGGCTAAACTAAGGTCAATAATTTCATCATTAAACATTTATTTTAAGTTAGGTTCCTTCCTCTCCAGTGTCAGGAGACCAGTTTTTCTGGACTAGCACAGACATTTTTGAATATCCCCCTATGTGAACATTAGCAAGGAAGGAATGAGAAATGAGGCATTTTGATGTTTTGACTGAAGGCAGACAAAATACAGTTTACTGAAGATTTTGTGAAGGAGCACCAGGATCTTTAGTTGATAAAAAAATCGAAATCACTGAAACAAAAGCTTAATTCAGTAAATAAATGAAGGTTTTTCTTTGGCAGTTTTTATATATTCTGGGCTGTCCATTCTGGGAACACATCATTTTGAATTGATTAAGGTAGAATTTGCTGTTTCCTAAGCAGAGAGATTACCATGAACAGTTCATAGTATTTGAGAAAATATTTCTTCCCTTAAAGGAAGATTTTTCCCACATGTCTCTGAAATACTGTCATCTGTTACTTTCTCTAAAACATATAAGAGGAATGAACAGCTAACATATACTGTTGGAAAAGCAGCTAAAGACTCAGAATCCTTTTTCTTCACACTGACGTTCATGTTTAATGTTAAGACCAGCTATCTTCCTGTAATTTCTACTAGCTTAGTGAAGCTTCTGTAAAGAAGATTAAATTTTTGTACAATGGTGAGATGTTATGTGCTTTGATAAGGAAATGTTTCTTTTCTGTAAGTCAGTTGTTAGTAATACAACAATTATTTGATAATATTTCATTCACAATGGCTTGCTTAAAATAGCAATTGCTGCCAATTCCTTTTTAAGAAAATAATTACTTGTTTCTAACATCCCTAAAGAAATAATTATGTAATAAAAAAAAAATTCACATGACTGACATATTCGTTACCTATTACAAGTATTCCTTGAATTTTTAAGCAATTTCGTAGTGTTTTATATTTAAATATTGAAACCTATTAAAATTGCCCATGGAGATTTGTGGGAGAGGTTATCTATGGGCCTCTGCTAATTAATTATGATATATTTTACTTCTATGTGATTTGTCACTACTAGTCCTGTAAGGACTACAGGAAAAATCATTTGTTTAATCTGACTGGGACCTTGTGGCATTTAATTGTAAGCATAACTGTGATACAATAAATCCAAATGAATTTGGACAGTGATTAACAGGGAGCTCCTTGATATGGTAATGAGATTAAAAAACTGGTTCCTAAGTGTTTCTGTGGATTTCATTAACATTTTTGCAACTAAACACTTTTTAGGATAAGAGTGGTTACTTGTTGTTGACCAGTATACATTAATGGATGAATGGAACCTGCGTGAAGATACTTGTTTGTGTCTATGCATAAATATTTATGTATATGCATATATGTGTGTGTATGGAAAATGTACAAAGAAAATACAATATGGAAGACTTATGCTGAATTTAATTACAATGAGCCAAACAAAAATACACCACAGTTAACCTTATTATTACATATATTTCAAGCATCCTAAAAGGTACTACTGAACTAATCAGAGATATGTAGCTTCTGCTCTGAAAGCTTATTATCTAAGACACCTGCAAATATTTAGACATCTGCGTAGCTTTACTACTGTGAGTAGTTCTACTGATTTTGTTTATCTGTTTTTGTAGGATTTATGCCCAAATTTGCCATTACATGGCAAATTTACAACATGAAAAAGGAAGAAGAAAAATAGCAGAGTTTTAATATGGCTATTCAGAAAGCATATATATATGTTGATCCTTTCAGGTGCTTTGTCATCATATTGCTAGAAAGCTGAAGTTTTAAATAATATATTTATAATTTTGCTATTTAGCAGAATTGTAGCAAAACTGTAGAGAAGAAAAAGTGTATTTCTATTAAAAGCATCGAACTCCTACTGGACTTCAAGGCAAAAGAATGTTTTGTTTCTTTATTCTTGCAAGTCCCTTTCTGCTTATTTTAGTCTTTTTCCAAAACTTAGCTCATCTTTCTGTGTGCTGAAGTTTAAATAGACTTGATATCATCTCCAAATGTTTGATCAACATTCTCTTCTTTATTCTTTTAATGCCTGTATTGCTGAAAAAGAATATTATTAATTGAAGGGTCAAACCCCTCGTTCTTTGTAACCAGCAGTCATGTAGCAGCAGTGCATTTTTCCTATTTGGCCCTGGGAAAATACTTTTCTGTGCTCTAGGAGGGAAAATAGTTCCTTTCCTACAGCTTCTCTGTTCCTCAGCATTGTGATTGCTAACCAGAGGTTGCTATTAGTTGTCATTGTAACTTTGTGTTTCTTCACCAGTAGAAATTAGACTGCACCACAAAATGGAGACCTAGCAGCAGTTAGGATTTCGTGACCTAACGAACAAGGAAGACTTGAATTTGAGACTTAACTGCCAACCCACAGCATGTCACGTTTCCCTTTGGACTGCAAGCTCAGAGAAATCTTTAGTATGAGAAACATGCAGTATTTGGGTGCTTGTTTGTTCATCTGTTTGTTTTCCATTACGTGAGAGGAGGATATATTTCAGTTGGAAGGGGAACTTCTTGATACTGCCAGCATGCTTCGACTGTCTCACTGCTTCATTAGCCTGTGTGCTGAGGTTTCTGCATGGAGCTCTATGTAGCACCTAGCTTGGCCTACAGCCAGCACACTCTGCTGAGCAGGTTTATTCTTTGTGCTGTTGTGTAAGGCTGTCCAGGGCATTCTTTGGGCCCTTCCTTTCTTTGAGCCAGTTATTTCCTTATCTCACTCCTGTTTGTGCTCTTCCATGAAGTCCTTAGAGAAGGAGCTTCTGTGTGTCCTCGAGCCAATGTGATGGCAGTCCTACCTTCGGCATAATACAGGTTTCTTGTTTCCATTTGCTTGCAGAATTAGAGAATGGGTTTTGAGACATCTAAGCCTGTGACAGCTCCAAGGCAGGACCGTGATGTGAGTGGTTTAGCTAGTTTTGGTTTGGTTTATTCTGGAATGCAGACTTCATACTTTGATTTATTTTTATCTTTGGGGAAGAGAATGTAGATTGTTTTTCTAACAATGGATAGGCGTTCATGCCACAAATGACCTATATTCTGTGGCTGTCCCCCACACAGAGCTTTCTTTGCCATTCACTGAATGCCCAGATATAGAAATGATGATGAGAACTGGCCACGGGCAAAGCTGTGTATGTCTTGTGGTGGGCTGGATTAGAATTTGTGGCGGTGTCCCCATGGTACTGTGATGCAGCAGATCTATTCAAATCAGTAAGTGAAGGGTTTTACTCAAGTATCAGAAGGTCATATTTGTGTAGGACGTTTACTGCTGTTTATGTAGAGGTTACTGCAGCTGCCCAATGTCAGCTCCTTGTGTGCCGCATAGCTTGCGTTACCGAACGTCTGTCAGCAAAGCCTGATGTATTGGCAGCTCCCATCAGCTGAGGTTTTGGTAACTAAAGAGATGGGAGCAAAGACATACTAATGATAGTGCTAAAATCTTCATCGGGGCAATGGTTAAACAGTAGTGGTTAAAAAAGCTTCAGTCCATTGTTGTGATCACAGCCATTAATTCGGCAGAGTCTTCATTGCGGTGAACATCTCAGTCATTATTTCAGGGTGTTTGCAAACTGAGTAATATGTCATTATAAATTGTTTTCATTTCATGTTTAAGAAGATTTTCCTTGCAACCAGGAGAGTTGGAATGTATTTCTGAAGAAAGCTTAGCCATTTGCAGCTGAACGTTGCAGCAGAGAGCAAACACTGCATCGAATTCTGCTTCTGTGTTATCGTGGAATATGCAGAACCGCGTTCAAAGGTTGCACAACAACTGCAGTCTAAATGTGGTGGGCCTTTTTTTCTCTTTTTTTTTTTTGTGTTGAGAGACATGTGATAAAAGGTTTGTGAGCTACCTAGACCTCAGAGTTGCTTAATAGCTTGTGGGAGCTAGCTACTTGCCAATTTTAGAGCATCGGTCTATCTGACTTAACCACATGTAGACTTACTGGCAGGTCTACTCAAATCAGTGGTGTAATTATTTACTTCTTAAAGAGAAAACAGGCTTACATTATAATGACCTTACAATAACTTTCAGTTTTATGTGGAGAAAAATAAACAGTTGTCATTTCCTTGTTATTTTGAGGTTTAAGCCTTTACCACAAAGGTTTTAAATATTTACTAACTACTATGGTCTCTGAAATTTCTCTGTTTAAAAATACAATGAATTTATTCAGGGAAGTCTTTCTGTTGCACCAAGCTTCACAATCTTGATTATAAGGCATTATAAATGAATGACTTTCCACTCCATTTTTTGGAGTATTACTTGACTTTTAACTCATTGAAACTGTTTATTACTTTTAGTATTTTAGTTGCCAGCTTTGCTTTTGTTGCTTTTTTTTAACATTTATTAAATATTTCAAAATAAGAAGCTTTTTATTTTAGTTGTAATACAGCCATGTTGTAAAAAGTAAAAAGTACTTTTGGCATTGTAAAAAGAAACGTTTTCTGGTGTCATGTGCGAAAAATAATTTCATATCAGAATGCTATCTGAGAATTCCATTGTGCTGATACTGGGGGAAACTGAGTAAAGAAGTGTTTATGTGGGGAGTTTTGGTTGGGTTTTTTTTTTTTCTAATATGCCCCAAAGAGAAGAAAGTGTTCTCATTTAATCAATTATTGTTTTCTGGTCTGACACTGATGACTAGTATTTCCATTTTTTCTTTTACACCTTTTTGTTTAGTTCTAGTAGTTACTCTGAGACCTCAAGCACTCAAAGGACATTAAAAAGAGTTGAAGTAGTTATTTGGTTATCGGAAGAGAAGGGAGGAATTCTAGGCCAGTAGTACAGGACTAATGGTCTGGTGGAGGTGGCTGTAGGAATGACTAACTTCAGAAGTGTATTTATCAAGCAAGAATTGCATCACTTCAATTTCCTGTTTCTTTTAAACAGGCAATCCCTGAAGCTAATCCGTAGTTAGGCTTTGTCCTGAGAATGCCACTGTTTCATCCCTTTTTATTTCAAATCAGGATGGAAAATTACAATATATCTTTTTATTATTATTATTATGTCTCCTCACTAAAAAGGCAGCTCTGCAGAGTTTTGGCTTGGAAACCCCGGAATGTTTTGGTTTGTTTGGAGATCTTGAAATGAAGCTTTTCAGTGTTCCCAATCGATGCTGAACTATTTCATTCCGGTTTGACCTTAACCTTTGTTACCCCAAATTGCTAGAGGGCTCTGTGGTGGTTGTAGCCCTAGCATACAGTGGTACTGCTGGTACGCCAAGGGAACGTGGCTTCGCAAGAAGTAATGCAGCTCCGTGATCCATCACATCAGTTAGATCAGATGCCAGATGACAAAACTTAAGATACAAGCTTGGTCACTGAGAACGTTGAGAGCTAGTCAGGAGCATGTGTGGAGTATTTGAATAAATGAATGAGTAAAACACTATAGGAGAAGGCTGGGACATTTTAAATAAATTTGTGTGTGTGTGTAGATACAATGAAACATGTAAGAAATTATATGAAGTTTATTCACTGATTAGTCATAATATTGTTAATTCCTGAAATGACAGGTGCCAAGTAATGTAATAGCAAAAGCTGATGGGGAAAAAGATAGCAGCTCTCTTTTTGGTGGTCTGGTGTACCAGAGAGGTGCATCCCTTGTTCAGCTGTGCTTGCTTAAGGGTAATGTGGAAACTTCCTACTTTCTTTTGTCCTGATGCATTCTCAGTTCTTTATCCAAGATGTGTGAATCGAGAGTCATGTACCTGGAGCCCCAAAAACCATTCTGTCTGTTCAAGCATCTCAGTATAGGTTAAGTAGTATATGCAGCGTACTAAACTGGGAATTGTGGGGTGGGTGGTTGTTTTGGTCTTGGTAATAGAAAATGCAGGTCATCTTGGGTGGGGAAAGTAGGTATATTTTTATGCAGAGCCCAATACTAACAAGTAAATATTTACCTTGGAGCGGTAATGTCATGTTACCATGCTATTTCATTGGAATAAGCAAAAGGTAAATGTTTGCTTTTTAGTTACAGTCCCCGGAGCTTTTAATATAATACTGTTTAAAATCCTTATTCGTATCTTTAAAAAGCAGTTTTCTCTTTTTACAGAGAAAAGGCAACAAAGAGAACAGCAATTCAGGCTTCCCTTAAGCTTCCACTGTGATGCAATAACCCATCCTGGAAGATGAGCCTCCAGTATTCTCCCTGTTCATGTTTGTTGTATCCCCTGCCTTTCTGTCTCTCCTACTAGCTTGGCTGTCAGCAGGAAGGAATTTTTGGTGACCATTTTTCTGATAGGAACAACAGTTCAATTGGAAGTGGATCTCTGCCTCAAAAGATTTATCACTCAGCGGTGACTTGTGGCCATTTTTGCCCGCCTTTGTTTCTGCCGTTGACTCGTAGGGGACTAATGCAGGCTCCCACTGCCTGTTCTGTAGATCCTTGCCTGCCTTTTTAGTTACCTGGATTATAACAAATGGCTGAAGCAAATTTGTCTTCAACAAAATTGAATTTGATACCTTTTAGACTTGCTCTGCGTGTAGAAATGAGATGAATTTTGGGTGTGCCAGTCACAATTAGAAAAGATACTCCAAGTATATTACCTTATTAGACATACTTTTTTTTCCCTAACCACAAAAGACAGTGAATGGTCAGTCATCTTTGCAGCTATTGCGAGTGATTTGCCATGTCTTTTGACAGAAGCGGGGTTTTATTTTAGGTGACTTAATCATGGACTCTTGGTAGGAGTGAGAGTAGCGTTCGAGTATGGTCTATGACCTTGTCCTGTCAGTGCCTATAAACCAGACTATGCATTCAGAGTTCAAACAAATGAAAGTTTCTGTCAGTAATCCTGGGGTGATTTCTACAACTTCCTTGACAGGAGTATGGAGACAAGAAAGCTTCTAAAAACTTCCTTGGAATGCTACAAAAAGATAACCCAACCTGCAGGTGAGTGGGTTATAACCAGTAACGCCAGAAGCAACGGTAGGAGGATGTTCCTGCGCTTTGGCACAGGCGCGTGGTGACCCGCAGCAAACCACGTGTGTGCTGAGCTAGTCAGGAATTGTTACATTTATGGACGGTGTTTATTTGCTAAGCTTTATGGTCAACTTCATTACTCTTCATTTTATTCATTATTATGTCACTGAGCAGCAACTTGTTAAAAGATTAAAAGTTCCAATTGGTTGCTCATGCCTAAGGTATGTAAATGCTTTGCAGCTCCGACAGTAATTTACTGACATTCTGGCAATTTGCACTTAAATAGTTTATGTGCCTGCATATACATGCTCACAAGCACAATGTAAATGTGGAATTTTTTTAGAAACCCACTACAGTGCCATTAGCTCTTAGTATAAAGGACCTGATACAATCCCGATGGGCACAGAAATCCCTTTTATTTCTTTTGAACTGACCAGTTTAAATTGTCTGTGGGAGAGATCCTAAGAGAAGAGCATCGTTTTTTCAAAAGTTAAAGCAGGCAATGAAGAGGCAAAATCTAATGCTCCTATAAAATCCTGCAGTTAGTCCAGAGTCTCTTTTGATTCACACGTAGTCAAAATTTTCTCCCAACCAGTTTTTCAAATGGATTGCGTGTGTTTATGCACCTGTGCACACACTTGTGATTTCACAAGTGTAGGTTTTTATGCTTGTGCCTATCTATGTGAATGTATATGCATATATTCAGGCATACAATTTTAAATCCCATTTTACCCTTCTCACACTCGCCACATACTTCTTATTTGCATCTTGCTTCTAAATACCGGTAATTCTTTTTTTATAAAATTGTTTTTTAACACCAGGCTGCTGTCTCCTCAAATCTAGTTTGAATGCTCACATTTTCAAGCTTTAGAGGAAGCAGTTCCATGAGTACAGGCTTATTCAACTCCTTCCTGAAGACCAAAAGCAGGTGTCAAACACTCAGGATAATTATTCTCTCCTTAAAGAACAGATCTTGCCTCAACCAGACCATCAAATTCATGCAATACTACTTGAATTTAGATGGTGTAAAGCTGGTATGAGACAGCAAACTTTTTTTTCTAAGTTGAAGTACAGATTTGGCCATAAGAGCAGATTTTTCACAACTGATTAAATGTTTTTATACAGTTTGTTTGCCTTTGTAAAGGCGCCAAGTGTTCCTCTCTTTCTATTAAGAAAAACTAAAAATCACCAAAACATTTTGTCATTTTAAACTAGACAGAAGTAATATCTTTTAAAAGTTTTTGGACATTACAGAAACAAAAATGTATCTTTAAATAATGGAAATTATTTAGTTTCATTGAAAATTATTTAAATTCATGAGTTCACAGTATTGGAAATAGAAAGTGAAAAATATTTGTAACACTTATTGTGTAACCAAGCAGGGTACTGTTTATAAACAAACATGGGATGAAGTCCTGTCAGACACATGATGTGATGGAAGAAATAGGAGGTGATCTTTTATCAAACTTTGTGGACACCAGAAAATCTTTAAAGGCTTTCAAAAAACTTTTCACTATTTTTTTTCCACAATTAAAACCTGAATTGCACAGGAGAGAACAAAAATTATGTAAACTGTGTGCACCACCAGTTAATGGTGTTATTTGAACAGTGTGCACTAGTTCCTAGTTGTCAAATAGGCACGACTGCTCAAGTGATGGGAGTAATTAATAAACAGATAATAATTGAATAAAGTTTCTTTTAAACACATGTTTTTGAAAATGAGTGAGGAAAAAAATTGCTATTCAGCTGAAGAAGAATCATACTTCAGATTGTATTTGAAGAATTGAGTGATTTTCTTTTAATGAAGGCAAATTCTAACAAAATGGTAGCAAACAGCCATCTAATATACGGTGTAGTGTGTATGGAAACAAGTGAACAGCCTGGGAAAAGTGGTAATGGATAAATGCAATCATTCACTTTTAAAATCTATTGGTTATATGTAAGTATATATAACTCAGACTGGTAAACACAGAATTTTATTATTAGTTGATGGAGATTTATGTCAGAGTTTTGCTAGCCTACCCTGGTGATGGAATACCCCAAAACTACATGAACAACTGGCAGCTTGTTTGCCATTCCTGTAAATAAGAGAGAGGGCTGGGAAATTTCTCAGGAATCATACATTAATCTCAAAAATCCTAAGGAAATATGAAGAGGGAAAATGTTACTGTTTGATACTTCTTAGTTCTTATGCTGAATACCCAAGTGAAAAGTTTTGCCACAGCATTTCCTATGTGCAGTAGAAGCAATTTGCTTATGACCATGATAACCTAATGATGAGGGATGAGTGATACCTTTTCATTTCAGCACCCATTTTTTTCTCAAAAAAAAAAATTTATTGGACAATCTGATTAAAAATCCTACTTTTGCCTCCAGTGCTGCTTTACACAGAGGCAGCGTTCTGTCTGGAGGCACTGCTGGGAAGTGATGCCATGGTGTTAAAAGGTTGCATCAGAGTGAGAAGGTGGTACATCGCTTTGAGACTTCTGCCATCGTTTTAGCTTTCTGGAGTGTCTCTTGATTACACACATCTTCAGTGAGCAAATGACTTTACCCCGGGGACCAAAACCCATAGTAAGCTTGTTGTGTCTGTCAGAGTGTGATACTTCTTTATGATCTATTATATTTGCCAAGGTTGTGGTAACTTTTTCCTAGATTAGCTAATAAGCCTGAGAGTAACTGGGTTTTGTTTATCAAGTTCATGCAGCGGTTTCTGGGTTTTGAATGAGGAAATCGTTTCCCCCCTTTCCCCCCCCCCCCCCTTAAGTTTAATAGTTCAGGTGGTGGGTTTTTCCCTCTGCTCTGCATAACAATAGGATGGAAAAGGTGTAAGCTGCAAGACCTTAAGCAGTAGCAAGGAAAGACAACATTATAACATCTTTTTCCAATTGTCAGAGTTTCTCCTTTTAGCCTATGGAGGCAGAAAACATGGTCAGTCTCCCCAGGACATAAATCCTTTCTCTCTGATAAACTCAGAGACCATTCCACATAAGCTAATAGTGACTGGCAGGGGATAAGCCGTTCCAGGTTAGATGAGAACCAAGCACTTTCTTTTTACTGGCATGTAAAATAACTATTGAAATCCTGAAGTCAGTTGTGAAAATGCCAGGGATTTTTTTGAAACCGGGATAAAGCCCTCAGGGATTTGTGGCAAGAAACGATTCTGCACTGGTCAGTGAAATACCCTGGAAAGTCTCAACGGTCTTCTACATATGTATTTTCCATTTGTCCGAAAGCAGAATATTTCAGAAAAAGCTAAGCCAGAAATATCTCTGCCACTTATTACCATGTAAAATAACATAAAGGAATGTGAAACCACCAGATAATTCAGGGAACTGAGTGCCCAGCCAAGCTGTTACTTGTGATTTGAAGTTTGTTATCAGGTAGATTTCTAAGATGGTGTCTTTTAGCCTATTTCTGGTTTTCCTACATTTCATTCTTTATGCCTAAGAACTGCAGGGTGGAATTTCTCTCATTTCTGGCTACTGATATAATTATTCAGCTGCAATTACAGGCAGTGGGCTGGATGCAGGGAAAGATAAACCATTTGGGGTTTGTAGGGAATCACTTAATTTAAGTAAACCCTTTCAGAAACGTGTAACTTTTTGTTTTTCAAAGAGCTATAGAACAGTACTGAAATGCAGGCAGGTAAATCAGTGATACTTCCATGTCATCACTTTCTGTTGTTAGTTGCTGTAAAAATGCCTGTGTTGCTCGTTCTGCTCTCCTTTCTCTGCCATGTCTTTCCATCTTACACACGCTCGTATGCGCACTCTTTCTTGCTCACACAGAGATGTACTGGCTTTTAGTTTCCCAACTTTAAATTGATTAGAACACATTAATTTTTAAATAAGTGTCACATATCCTTAGCCAAGCACTAAAAGGTTGAGAAGGCTTCATGGTGTAAAGTCTGATCCAAAACTCAGTGAGAAGAATTTTAAAAATGTGGGCTGCCCTTCATTAGCCCTCATGATATCTCTTGACAGGCAATGTGTGCGTACGTTGCCATGCCAGGCCAGGGCAAGACCAGCTGCCATGCACCATTTACCCTCTGTCAGCAGCTTCAGTCAGAGCCCGGGCAATACTGTACACACGAGTCTGTCATGCGTCAGCATCAATTAGGCTCAGTTTGCTGCGCTTGGGAAAAGCAACAGCCCTACTATTAACCATTTTTCTTCTTTTCTTCACCTCCTCCCCCCCAACCCCCCATCCTCCTTTGGCTGTCCAAGCAAACTGTTAGACTTGACAGAAGGGTTTTCATAGAAATTCTTGCAAATAGTAATTGGAGTTGGTTTTAAAATAAGTCACTAGTTCAGATGAGTTGGTTTCACTGCAAGGATTTGGTTTTATTGGTGCTGTTGTTTACATGGGGAGCTTAGATAGAACCTGTGCTCTTAAACCATTGTAATTTTCTCTTTCAGCTGTTAGGAAGTGTTGATTTCTGCCTGTCTGTACACATATATCTAGAGAGAGACACTTGTATACCCATGCACATGCAGATTATAATAGTAAATTTAAAATTTATTGTAAAACAGGGGGACTAAAGCATTTCATTAAAACTGTATCTTCTGACCTTCCTGTATTATACACTCAACGTTTTTGAGTTTTTCAATTGCAGATATGCTTTTGCATCGTTGTTTTTCTGGCTATTGTTGTTTGAAGGGCAGGGCTAAAATTTCCCCAACTTCGTGAGAAACCGACATGTGTGGTTATACCTAAATTTGACTCACTATTTTGTGGCTTTCCACCGCTATTATGGAGGGGGTGGGGAGCAAGAGACGACCACCCATGGTGTGTTCTCGTCAGCCGGTGCGGTGAGCAAATGAGTACGCTGAAGTACAATGAGTGTTAAGAGAACAACCTCTTCTGGCAGAGTTTTCAAGCACTCCCCCCCTCCCCCCCCCCCCCCCCCCAAATTACAGCTTCTTCCTCCGTATAAGTATAGAACACCCATGACTATTTATATAATAAAAGAGCTACTGTGTACTTTAATGGATAGTTAAAGACATTTTCACAGGTCTGTATCCACATGGGATTTATAGAGACTTATAGGCCTGGTCAGTTTGTAAAATCATGATAGCCCAGGAGACTGTTGTCAGATGTTGGTAACAAGACAGTGTTTGAAAGGAATCAAAACAATATAAATCCTGTGAGATCTGTGGCAGCAGGATGGGTTCTAATGGAGAGGAAGACAGGGTCGACCACCACACAAGAGAACAAGGAGAAGAAAGTGTTTTTTCCCTTTCAAGCTTGCAGCACCAGCAGGGGTAAGCAGGTTTCTAAAAAGAATCTCATCAGCGGATCAATCCAGTGTAACAGATGGAGTGCACAGATATTGTCTATCAGATTTCCATCGCATGTGGCAAACAAATACATTGTTGCAACTGTTAGCAGCAAAACTTTTCCTTTTTTTAACATCATAATTACCAAGAGTTGAAAAGAGCTGTGGGTTAATGATTTCCTAACAATAACTAGGGGGGGGCGGGGGGGCTGGTAGATAGTAGCTTCCCCAAGGAATACATTAGCAGGAGAGATAAAGTCACTGAGCATCTTGAATGAATGGAAGGGTTTGGATCTGCAGGAATAACTGCCTATAGCGATGCATTTTGAAAAGTGGAAATTTTCCTAGGAGAGAGAGACTGGACTGGATCTTCATCTGTTGTAATTGGCAGGTTTACACTGCAGACAGCGGAGACAAACCAGTCCATACCAGCTCAAAGTTCTGGGCTTTGTTGCCTTTAAAAATACATTTGCAAGAGAAGGATGTGGAGGGGCTGAGAACAGTGTGCAGGCACAGTTACAGCCCTGAGACACAAGGTGTGAGGCTATGAATTAATTTCCCAATGTTATTAATATTAGTTATTAATTAGATGTAAATTTTGTTCTGTAAGTTTGATGCAGATATCAAAATCTGGATGTAAACACCATGGAATCACAGAATGGTTTGGGTTAGAGGGGGTGTCTTAAAGATCATCTAGTCCAACCCCCAAAGATGTAATGGGTCTCTCAGCATCTCCTACATCATTTCATTAATCCTGGATCAGAAAGGATGAAAGTAAAGTGACAGCTCTGGAGATGAGCATGGCTCTCTCACTGTTGGTGTGAAGGGCACAGGTTTAGAAGTGATGGATATCATGCATCAAATGCATAAACTTTAAAAAAAAAAAGCCACAATTAATTTTTGTAAATAGCAATTGTTGGGCTTAGTAAATATGTAGTAAAGAACTAAGAGACCATGGTTTAGTTGCCAGAAAGTATCTCAGACATATGGCCATATAATTAAAAAAAATTCTCTAGGCTCCAACAAACAGGTGGGTTATAGGGTGGGTTAATTCTGTGAACTGACTGGAAAAGGATCAGTCAGCATTGAAGGCACAACTGATTGCCCAGAGATACAGGTCTGTGGCTGTTTGAGATGGCATATGGTATCTCCCATCCTTCTGCCACATCTGGGAATGCAAGTCTCAAATAGATCCTTCATCTGTAAGCCCACTCCATGACGATTTCTTCACTAATATTATCTCTCACATGACTGCAAGGACCAGAGAAAATGAATCAAGCCCTGGATCTTGACAAAATGGATGTGTTGGACTAAATTTGTGCAGAGAGGTTGTGGAGTTTCTATCCATGGAGATACTCAAAACCCAACTGGGTTAGGTCCCAGGCAACCTGTTGTAGGTGACCTTGCTATAACAAGAAGGTTGTACAAGGTGATTTCAAGGCATCCAATCCAACCAGTTCCAACAAGTCCGTGATTCAGTGAAGATCAAAGATGACTATAATGACAAAGCAATGAAAAACATACAACTAATTCTTTGTCTTCTTGGTGTGTGGAAATGGGACCTTGACCTTAAATATCATTACATTTCCTGCTAATATTGTAATTCACATTTCTGATGTTAAAGATTTAGCTGCAAGAAGGAGGGGTCTGGTAGAAGTCAAGTGAAATGTGTAGAGTTTAAAGCACCAGTATGTTATAATGATTTTTTTTTCCTGTGCATTTTTCAGCATGTGTGACATTATTCAGTGTTTTTTAACTCATACTCTAAGCTTGCTTTATTTGATCACCGTTTGAGCCATCTCAAATAAAAATTTCATTCTGAGTCATCTCCTATTTGAAGCCCCTGTCCCAGTGTATTTTTTCGTTTTAGTCTCCTCTTCAATTCCAAGAATGCTAAAGTAAAAGCCAAAATAGCATTTGCACCCTTGCTTCCTCCAAAATACCTCTTCTCCTTCTAGGCCTCCTTTCTTTGCACACTAACCCTGTAATTTTAGCTCTGCGGGAGCCCTGGTGCCTTTATAGTATCATAACCAGCCTTTATGTGTCTGTCTAGCTACTGGATAACCTCACTTCTGGGAAGAAATAACAGCACAGATATCCTTACTCCTCTTTAAATGTTTATTAATTGAACCCTACCTTCCTTTTCTCTCCCAAAAAGAATGGAAATTAGCAAACCTCTTGCCCCACAAAGAAGACTGGCAATTTGCCCCATTTCCTCCCAAGTCCCAAAGGCCCCTCCCCCTCGATTTGTAAGCATGAGAGGGAGCTGGAGATGAGTATGTACTCACCTAGTACTCAACAGTTCTTGCTGTTAGCATCATGAGCAGCCCTCAGAGTAGAAATGTACAGAGAGAGTCTTGTGCTCAATAGTACAGGTCTCTAATCACAAAGGTAAATCAAGACCTCTCATTTTGGATCTAGTATGGGGTCTTTGACTTGCCTTTGAGTGTTGCTGATTCAGGCCTTGACATGCCCACCAACCTGTTAAATGTGATGTCAGGACAGGTTTGCTTTGTGTAAATACTAACAAAGAACCCTCTCTAAGGCACAGGCAAACATGCTATGAATGTAAAGGAAGGCTGAGTGGGTCCTTCTTGAATAAAGCATTCTTGAATATTACTGACAGGTTTTCAGAGAGTTGTGATTGTTCAGAACCTACCTATATGGAAACACAGGAATGAGTGATGAGTGACTTCGGTTAGGTTTCTTGTCCATCTGCCTGACAGAGCAAAAATTCCTTGCTGGAGACAGCTTGTTTGGAGGGCTTAGGTGAGCTTAATAAACTGGGCGACTAGATGGCGAAGTCATTAAGGCCATAAATAAATGAGTTTAAGAAAAGCCAATGTAATGACAATAGGAGACATAAATTACCCAGTCAGGTGTTGGCTGGAATTTGCTAAAGGAAATAAGGCTGTCCGGGGTATTTTATGGATTACATGTATATATGTAAATACGCGTTATGTTTTGAGTAAAAGGAGAGCAAGTAGGCTTAGCATGAATGGTTTGTTTGTACCAATTTAAATGGCTTTTGGACATATTAGTGTAAATATTTATTCTCAAATGGCATAGCAAAAGCAGGGATACAAATTCAGCAAGTAGGCTTCTTTCTGTAGAAGCTAATGCGATTATGGAGGTAACGTAGACTGATGTTGACAGAAATAGCTTTTGCATTTTCAGGTAGACTATGCTGTTTCTGAAGTGAAGTTTGGACATGGTGTATCATAGTCAGACATCTACGTCCTGCACCTGCTTGTCTCACATCAGATATTTAGTTACCTAGTAATAGTGTATCTCATTATTCTCAAGGAAAAAAAATAAAAATATATGAAACAAAAGACCCATTTGAGACTTAGTAAAGGTTTGGCTTAATGAGTAACCTAAATACCATTTTGTCTGTACTTTATTCGAAAATACTATTGAAATGGTAATATTAGTCTCCCTTTGTTCTCATAATCTTTGGCTTGAAATACAAACAGAATTTAAGATGTTAGGTCAGTGGGTTTGTTCCAGAAAGTAAAGCTTAAAGGAAGTTGTTCAGCAGTACTCTTGTAATACATTAGTGTTATAGATAAAAAGCATGTGCACCTTTCCAAACCCACTTTTGGGTCTGAAGCAAAGCATGGCTCTGCTGGAATTTAAGAGTGAGGTTGTATTAGGGAGCATATGCCCCCAGTGGAGTAGCTTTTTAATAGTTTCCATCTTTGCAAACCTTAAACAAGTTTACTTTCAGTTCAGGTGTATAAAGTAGGAAATTCATCGTTTTACAAACAGAGTGAGATTTAGAAAGCCTAAGAAAATTATTCAAGACCTCAGAAAAGCCAGAGTCAACCTTAAAGTTCTGTAGCTCCTGGTCTTGAGTATTTAAAAGAGGCATTTCATTTTTATAGCCTGCAGGTTGTTAAGTTATAAATTAAAAGGTACATAGTAGTAAGACCAGGTCTGTACGAGCATCTTTACTTGTGTAATAACTGTAAACAGTAGGTTGTATTTGTATGATGGGAATAGAAATCCCATGATAAATGAAGCTGTAAATAGCCTGAAATCTCACTGGAAGTGGTTAGGTGGAAAATTAATAACAATTAAAATTTGACAAAGCACAAGTGGCAAATGAATTGCATTCCTTCTTCCTCAAGGAAGTAGTAGAGGAAACATGAACACCTGATGTAAAACTCTTTGCCAGGTCATTGAGTTCAAGAGAAGGATCAGGAGACCAGACTGCTGGAAAAATCAGGCTTGGATGCATTGTTATGTGTATTTTAATGACCTCCAAATAGTTTAAGCCTGTATTCGGAAGTGGAACAATCATATAAATGAAACTGGAGGGGTTTACTGTAGTATCTGTAGCCAAGAAAGAAAAGCAGACACAATTTGTCTCTAGTGCAGAACAACTTGTAAAAGGGAGCATGGTCCAGTACAGGGT
This sequence comes from Gallinula chloropus, assembly GCF_964237585.1. NCBI lineage: Eukaryota > Metazoa > Chordata > Aves > Gruiformes > Rallidae > Gallinula > Gallinula chloropus. The sequence goes on from NC_140090.1 coordinate 72,080,414, forward strand.
ACAGAGCCAGGGGGATCATGGGCTCCAATCTGTTCCGAGCCACTGCCACCGTCTGACCCAGGCAGGTCACTTGACTTCCTTGTGCCTCTGTCAATCCAGCTGGAAAATTGGGTAACAAAAGCAGGACCTTGCTGAAAAACAGATGCTCCTTCCGAGTTGAGCTGTCCTGTATAAACAAATTGCAAAACGTTGATAGATACCACAGTAAAACAAAGATGGGTCTACAGTCAGTGAGGAAGAACAAGCAATGCAGGAAGGATCCAGCTGATTGTCCTGGGTGATTGAAGAAAGCAATTTGTCTCCAGGTTCACAAGCGAAATAAGGGGCTCACAGGATGGACAAAACTGGTTTATTGTGGAAATTGGAAAAGTGGGGAGACAATGTTGTTTGGATTTGATGCTGTGTAAGATCTGGTTTCAAATTGTCCAAGGGGTGAAAATAATAGTGGTCATTTATTCCTTAAGGTGAAAATTTAAGACTCTCTAGGAGAGTATGAGCATCCTGTAATTCATAGTTATCTGGATGGGATTATGAAAGGCTGCATGTAATTTCACTAGTGGTGCATTAGTGGTATATTTTAGAGCTGTAAAGGGACCCCATTTGAAATAGGATGGCCTTTCATTTATTTCTTTTTTTTTTCATTTCCATGAATTTACATCTCAGTCTTGCATGCCAAGTCCTTTGGAACTGTCTTACAGAAGCCAACCACATAGGTTTTGAAATTAAACTAAGTCCATGGCTTCAAATTTGTTTGGAGATAGAGACAGTGTTAGAAAACATGGTAACAGAGCACATATTCCTGATCCTTGAATTGCAAGAGTGTGACTCAGAGCGCCTTTTGAAAAATATTTGGCAGTGTGCTGTGCAAGAAGATTGTAACTATTTCCCGCTTTAAAATTGCTTTTTCAGTACATGTAAATGTACAATAAGTGAATTTGATATGAAAAAACACGTTGATAATTTTACAGGAAAAAAAATCTCAGGATGTAGTCTAATAAACAGGACCATGGAAATTTCCCAACCTGGAAACTTGAAATACAGATTTTACCTCTTTTTTACTGAGCTGCTGCTGAACATCAGATAAGAATTAGGGCTAGAGTAAAGCATATGTTGTTCGTGTTTCACTGTGATGAACAAAGAAGCAACTTTACATTGTTATTTCATTGAGTTATTTATGGTTTTGTTCCACTGACTGATGTGGATGTGACAGAAGGAAAGGAGCAGAAACACATATACTTAACTAGAGAAGGAAGTTGACTTCCATACCAGCACACTTGACTTTTCTGGCAAAGTTACATATGAAGTGCAGTTCTGAAGATCTTGAGACGCTAGTTCAGCATGTGTTTTACCACATTTTAAGGATTACATAAACACTGCAAACCGCTGTTCCATAGCAGCTTTGGGATGTATTTAGAATAGTTGCTCTTTGGCCCCTCTGATTCTCAGGATGAGGCAAGGTTAGCTTGAAGACTCCAAGATGCTTAGGAAGGTCCTCACCAAGGTGAAGTACTGGTTTCATCCTAATCGCTGAACCTTAGGGTGACAGATAATTTTTGAAGCAGAAGTATTGAAAAGCCATGCTAATACTTAGAAGGGAAAACATTTCCAGGAACCTGAAGTGGGGTTTTTTGGGAGATGTGTGCCAGAACCAAATGTCCAGCAAGCCATTAGTTTCCTGTCCTCATACTTAGTCTTGGCAAGGAAACTTTTTTGTTGGAAGGTGTGTTATTATGGCAGCAATGGAATTGCTTTGAGAACCATCCAAAAACAAGAGCTGTACAGAAAAATGCTAACTTCTCTGGACACAATAAAAGTCGCATTTTCTAATTCTGCAGCCATGCTAAGACTTACCTGTCCTGTGGGCTGCTGTGTGTCATGCAGCTGGGTGGACCCCTTTGTTCTGGTCACCCAAGGAAATGTGCTTGTTTCCTGAAAAAACAGTGTGCTGTAAGACAAGCCACAGGAGCAAAAAGGGAGTGAAAAGTCAGAGGCAATAACTGCACAGATTTTAATATATTTATAGGATTTTTTTCTACCTTCAGTATTAAGTTTTTATTTCTTATCCTATGAGTACACGAAGTTGTTAACTTGTTGTACACATGGTTAAGATTCTAAATGCACACCAGGAAAAGGAGAAGGTGTTTTTGTAGTTACAAGGCAGAGAGCTGTATTTGGTCCCAACGAGCTGTATTCAGTTAGCATCTCTGCCATAAGGATCCCACATAATCCTGGTGAAATCACTCTGAGTCTTGCTTTTTCTTTGTAAAGACTAGAATAACAGACAGTTTCTCCAAGAGATGTCTGCCGTCTGTCCCTTTGGCTTTCAGCTGCCAAGGTCTTTATCCAAGTGTATTTTGTGATACCTGGGACAGTATTGTTCCTATCTTGTTTAAGCCTACCTTCTAAATCTTGTAATAGTTCCATTAGAGGAAAATGTCCTCTATGGGGAGAAATGCTGGCTAAAGCATGAGGCAAACGCTGCCTTTGCCAATGCACCTGGCAGTAACAATAGACTGTGAACTACAAAGGATGACATACTGCAATTAATTTGTGAATGAGCTATTCAAGATACTATCTAAGTGATTGGGGGTGGATTTGATATCCGTTATATCTTTTAGCATTGAGAGGGATCCGTTCAGAATTGAACTTAGAACAGTTAAAGAGGCAATGATGGGGCTATTCTCCTGTTGGCAAAACTTAGTCTAATTTGCAGTCATTTATGTCCCATCTTTCTCAAACCATCCACAGGAACTCCTACACTGAATAGACTAGGCTTATTAGTGTGTCACAAGGTACCATGCCCGGAGTGGCTGTCCATAAGCAGTCACAGCAGAGGTGGGCTGTGAGCCACACGGACTCCGCAGTACCGTCATGCACAACTGCTCTGTCCGCACTGAGGAATCAAAACAATAACTGGGGTTTTCAGCTTTGTTCATAAAAATCGGTTCTTGCATAACTAACTGTGAGCTGGTGCTTCTTGTTTCAGTCTGATAAATCGCCATAAGGTAAAATAAAATCGATTACTAACCAGGCATTGCTCTTCTAGGATGTCATGCTGTCGCAAATGGGGAGGGCAGGTGGTCCAGACAACTGCAAATGGAAAGGTGTCAGCAAGACAGTCTTCTATTAAGAAGTGATGCCATTATGAAATGGTTTGAGGACCCCTATATTAACCCATAAAGCAACAGACACTCTCTGGGGGAATTGCCTTCTCACTGACTTTGGCCTGCTGAGCTGTATTTCCCACCCTCGGCAGAAACATCCCTCTTGTAATACATTTCTGTGCGTTTCTGTCTGCGACAGAGAACCTTGCCAGCTCCTATCAGAAAAATAGTCAAAAGACTGAAATGGGATGAAGCTAAAAAAATAGGTTTGCTGTAATTTCAAGGCACAGTAGTGATGGGTAGAGGCTGAAACCAGCAGCAATCAAACAGAACAGAGATGAGGACTTCTAGGCCAGTCTGAGAATATCAGCTTGTGCTGAAATGGTTTTTCTCAGGGGTAGGCTTAGGAAGAGAAAGCTGGGGTAAGTCATCTGTTGGCATTGCCTTGGATGGTCCAGCTGCTGCATCAGACAAGGGAGAGCTGCTGAGCTTCCACCCGGCTCTTCCTCAAGGACTTTGCTTCCCAGAGCAGCCATTGTGGCCTCTGTAAGAATCGACCCTGTGCTTGCCAGTGCAGGGTGGGCAAAGCAAATAACAACTGAACTTGCATCTTGAAGGAGGCAGCGCTGGTCTCATGGATGGGGAGCCGTTTGGGGGGGAGAAAGCTTCACCAGGAAGGTTTCATTCCTGGCTCTGGCACAGTGCTAGGGAGAGGCTTTAAGCTGGCCAAACCCCACGTCTCTGTTTCTTGTCCAGCTGAACAAGTCAGTGACACTTGTCTTCCCACGGGAGGGATATGGAGGCCTTTGGCTGGAAGTCATCCTGCAAGGCACGGGTGTGAAACTGCTCGTGTGCTGATATGTGAAGCTGGCTGTTTGGCCCTTAGCCAGGCGTGCATGTAAAGCCCCTTGGGAGGCAGCAGGGCTGGAGGACAACATATGCTGGAGTTTAAGCCTGTGCTGAAATGTTTTGTAAATGCAGGTCTTTGTGTCTAACAATACTTGTGATAGCATGATTAAGGTCAGGATCTTGGTGATGTCTGAGAATGCTTTGTATCCCCTGTTAAAAAAACTGTCCCCTCTGGTTCTGTACTTATCACAACATTATTTTAATGAAGTTTTTTTTTGTATTTATAGTAAAGCCATGGCTTGCGTGGCGTTAGGTTTTTGTAGGTCTTCTTGAAGAAAGAATGGGAAAGGGGAAGAAGAAATCTAATTCAAAACACTGTGTCTGTTTAGAAGCTGAAACTCAACTGTTGCATTGCATAACAAGGAAAACTCACTCAAAAATATGAAGTTAATGATATTACTAGAAGCAGGTTAAAAAGTTGGTTACGGAAGCCAAGCTTTATAAATAAGAGTGAATTCTAAGCCAAGGTCTCTGAAATGCCAATTACAGTCACTTGAGTACATGGGGGCATGCTGAGCTTTTGCTGGGAGAGTTAATGAGCAATTTCATAACATGCTATATATCACTTTAAGAAGACATGATAAATTGCCTCTAATGGTATTGTGTGTATAAATGGGAGCTGGTTTTGCTCTGCGTTTAGTTCTAGTGATTGGGTGGTACACCTGGAAAGACTTGTATTTTAATGGGGCCTTTTTAGCACTTTTGCACCTCGTATGTTCTGGATTATATATGATTGATGGCTTTGAATGTATGGGAAGGAAAGATATGTAGATCTTAATGCTTTTAAACCATTTGTTTTCCAGTCTCTGTAAAAGGTCTCTCTGTTTTCTGGGTAATGGTTTATACTTCTCAAGTAAACAGAAGTACGGTTCTGGGACTTTGCCTTTTAACACTATAAATCCAGTGTTTTTTTATAGGAAGGTCATTCAGTTTATAGTGCTCTTAAGGAAAGATAGCTGCTTTCATGCTGGTCATTAAAGACAAATAAGTAGATGGTTCGGTAAAAGGATAATTTGATGCACGGAGTAGATAAAGTCAGAGTTTGCTTTGCTTTCATTCTGGGCATTCCTCTAGTTCCCTGTTCATATGGTAAGTAAAATCTCTTTCTCCCCTAAGTTACACCAATTTCTTCACAGCCACAGCCTTTCTGACTTCCCCCTCTCCTGCTGGACCCCATCCATGCTTACGTTGCCCAAAGGGGTTGCTGTTGAGCAGCGTTATAGCATTCTCCTCTCCCCCTCTAACCTTGGGAGAGACAGACCCAAAACTGGAAATCAAACCCAGGTTTCCCGTGTGGAAATGTGGACGTTAACCGCGGGCTGGCCCTGCAGTGGTGCTTTCTCCATGCTCTCCATGGGGAGCACGGCTCCCTGCAGCAACCTGGGGATGGGCAGAGGAGACTCTCGGGTTAATTCCCATGGATACCCTGGCGCAGTGTTTAGCTGTTGCTTGTTTCTGAGCTTCCATACGTGCTTAAAGCCTAGCCAGTCTCCTGCATGTTTCTTGTGAGTGCGAAACTGGTTCTTGTGGAAAGAAAACTCCTGGCACCGGCCAGAGCTGTGAGCAGCGCTGAGACGTTTGAGGCAAGCTTCTCCTGCAGCTCTTTCAGCGTGCCTCAGTCCCATGGCCTTTTGCCCTTCAAATCCTTGGGCACATTTTGAGCTGATGTTGGCGGGAGAAGTACAAACTAACTTTTACTGCAGTGTAGTCTAATTCTACAGGGTCGAAAGGCATTAACCCCTGCTGCCCTGTGTTTTCACGTATTGCTAATTGCAGCTTCTTCCCTCTCCTTTGTACCTGAATTTTTCAGTTTGTGTCTTTCTCAGACTTTGGTTAACCCCAGTGTTATCTGTAATGCAGTGCCTCCTCTGAACTGGATTGCTAACAGAGCCAGGAGTGGATCCTGTGGCGTTTCTTACCTCTGCTGTTGTTTGTTGGCCTGGAACTATAAGTGCACAGATGAGGTGTGAAGATCCACACGCTAAAAAGAAAGGCTGCAGAGTGCTTTTAACTGAGAAAAAAATGTTAATCCATCCCTCTTGGCGTGCAAAAATATTCCCTTCATGGAAAGCAATAGAGACTTGAAGCAATAAATAGTGGGGATGCAATTGAAACCGTTACTGTCTCTTGGGCTCTTGGGGGAGTGGGGCATGTTTTTGAGAGCAAGAGGGTTTGGGAGTACATTATTTGTTTAATGAAAATGATTGCAAAAAAGGAATATTAAATATAGTTGTTTAAATGTTTCTGTTTGTTTCAGTAGGCACAAACTGGATGGAAATGCTTTTGAACAATACAAACTCTCTTAGTATAAATATTGGAAATAATATCAGAAAATCATAGAATTGTAGGGGTTGGAAGGGACCTCAAGAGATCAAATGTCCCATACATGCTGCAATCAGATTGAACAATGTGGCCCAATTATGTGTTATCCTGCACTTAAATGCTCCTTGTGGACTTCCAGTGCAAAACTTCTTTTATATTATTCACAAAAGTATTTGGAGACAAATATGCTTGGTTTTATTCAAAATAGCATATGTAATCTACCCAGCATTTAGACTGAATGTCTCACCCACATTTGACAATTCATCCTCAGCACCCCTCTGTTCAGGTGTATTGTCATTGTCATTCTATCTCGGATAGGGTTTGAGCACAGTATGGACATTGCCTGTCCAGGATTTCTTATGCGCGCTTGCGCATCTTCTGCCTGCACAACAGATTTGCTCAGGGTGAGAAATCTTCATGTGGAAAATAGGATAATGAGAGTCTGTATGAAGTTGAACCCCAACCTCATGAGTCCAGAAAGAGAGTAAGAGTGTGTAAGGAGGGCTGTGAAATGTCTGACTGATGTGAGCTTGATGTTTGCCCAGAGCACAGCAGAGTGGACTGCTGAAGATCACGTCAAAACAATCCCGTGACCTCCCCAGTGTCAGGTTGCACATTGTCTATAGAGCCAGGAACTGAGCCCAGCTCTCCTAAGTGTCTCAACTGCTCTGAGTAAATCAGTTATTTCTTCCATAAGATGTTTAAACATGTACTCTGTACCACCGTTAAGCACAGTGAGAAATTTTACCTCTTTAAAAAAAAAAAAGCCTAGGAGTTAGCTTAGGGAAGGGGAAGAAGCAAGGCAGACAACTTGCAATCCAGCCCTCATATGAAAGTTGCCCCAGGCAATTTTGTTATGTCCATGGAAGCATATGATATTCATTGCATGGGCCCATCATTAATGCTGACTCTCTGGGAACCTGTCTTATGTTGTTTCCACTTGGGGCAGGTTAGCTGGAAAATTGATCCGATTTTATTAAAGAGTCATTTTCTTTGCTGTCTGGCAGTGGTCTCAGAAAAGATGTTTTGTCTTTTTAACACTTGGTGATTTCTCTAATAGGATCTTAGAAGTCTGATGCCCAAATTGAGTTTCACACGTAGAACTACTCTGTGGTGAAGTTTTTGACTCACGGCATGGACAGTTTAAAACAGAGCTCAGAGGTTCCTCCCCCATTTTTGCTGCAGGTGAAACCATTGTTTTTATTCACATTCCTTTAATTAAAAACAGAATAAATGTACAGAGGGTTAATTATCCAAACATTTTTAATATGCATTTAACTACAAACAAATGGTGATACTTAGTGTATGGTTTGCAATGTTTCACAGTTGGCTACTTTGCTTAGACTTTGATACAGTCGTCGTATTCAGCGGTAGTAAATACTCTCTTATTCTCAGCTCTTATTCTCCCTGGATGGAATCTGTCTTCCATCCAGACTGAACAAGTTTTGAACAAAAACACAAAAAAAAAGAAGTCCCACCTCTCTTCTAGTTTGGGGGAGTAAGGCCTGAGTGTAATAAAGAAGCAACTTTATTTTGCTTAAAGGTTTTTTTGAAAATTCCCACTTAGCTGCCTATTGATCAAAGGAGAGTGGTTTAGTCAGTCTGATGGCTTAGAGGGATAAGATCTGTGAGAAAGATTCTTGCCTCAGACTGACTTTATTGTGTAGGCAGTAGGGGATTCCTTCTAGTGGTTTAAAATATATATATATAAATATATAAATATAATTTGTCTTTTGGATATTTGATAGTGAGAAACAGATTTCAGGACAAAGCAGGTAAGAGGTGGAGATTGTTAAAACGTTCTCAGAACATGTTTCTTTAAAATTATCTGCCAACAAACCTTTGTAACAGCAACCTGATATTCCCCAAAGCCCAGCAGCTGAGGCCAGATGTTCGTTAGTGATGTGAGCAGAGGCCATCATCAACTGGGATGAAGTCAGGATGGAGCCTCATGTGAGCACTGTGTAAGGACATGGGGTGTGTTCATGTGAAAGCTCTGGTCCAGGAGGGAAACTTACAGCCTGTAGCTCTTGGTCGTGGTGGTATAGGAGGATGGGAGGAACTGCCCAGGATACTGTGTGGAGTAAATTAATAGGATGTTCTGTGCCTGTTACGGATGTGCTGAGTAGAGAAAGAGGGTGATGTGCTGAGGAAGGAGCCTTGGCATGTCCTTCCACTCACCCATGGGACCTGCGGTAGGTTAATGATCAAAAACAAGGAAAAAGAAAAGTAAGTGGGTGCCCTACACCGAGTTCTCTTTTAGGTTGAGTTAGTTTAATTCAGCCATTAGGGCCTCTGACCCCCCATTGCAAAGCATTGTTCTGAGATGTGGCTTATGGTTTGCCTTAAGTGCAGTCTGAATTTGTATGCTTGTTTGTTTAATAAGCTATTTAAATGTATTTAAACACGAGTCAAACAGATTGCACATTTCTAGCTTCGGATTTTGCTCCAGTTGAACTTGGAATTCTTTTTTTGTAACTAAAGGCACATTCTTAGTTTTCAGAAACTTCCTTGGGGAATGGTCTTAGAAATGTCTTTTCTGCCCCAAATCCCACTCTGATTGCACAGAAATCTGGCAGAGATCCTGAAAACGTGTTTGGTTTCATAGAATCATAGAATCATAGAATTGTAGGGGTTGGAAGGGACCTCGAGAGATCATCGGGTCCAACCCCCCTGCCAAAGCAGGCTCTCCTTTTTGAAAATTTTTGCCTTTTTCACTCTTAATTTGAGATCAGCTATAGAGGAAACTGAAATAAATTTTTAATATACAGTATTCAGAACATGGCAAAGGTCTTACATCATGTAAAGTGCTGAATCAGACCCCACACCTCTTTCTCCCAGACTTAAATTTCTACACAGCACATCTGAACAAATGAATTTGTAATGGTGATGGGCAAGCCCTTTCAGCTGGTGTGTCACCCTGCATCCCATCTCCCTTTTACTGCGGGGCTGCAGGAATCTGCGCCCAAAATGACATGGGGACAGACGGAGTTCAGCCTAAGCAAGCTGGGCTCAGACGAAGCTCAGGCTGCAGCTTCCCAAGTGACTGTGCTGAAGTTATTCCAAAGTGTAAAATTATGGCTGAACCTGCTTTATAATAACCGTGTCCTGAAATAATTTGAACAGACGCTGTTTTATAGAGTTGTGTATTATAATTTGTATTTACCATGGAAGTCTTTCCCTTCTTGCAAATTATTCTAAATGTTTCCAGCTTGCAGGACACATTTGGGATGTTATTTTCTTGTTTTGTTTTGCTCACTGACTCCAAGTGTAGAACATGCACTTTACCTCCCGTAACTCAGGATCCGTCATATGCAAGTCTTTAGCTAAATTTCCATCTTTGGTTGGCTGATGGTTTTTGGGTTTTTTTCTGTTTTTAAGGATGAGGAAAGCTGTACTGTATGTGGGTATTATTATCACAATCTGTTTGTCCTTTCTACCTACCAGCTCTCTTCAACCCTTCAAATATTTTTAATCTACTCTGTGAAAGAGCCAAGCACTTTACTTGCCCTTGAGCATGTAGGATACGTTCACAGCAAAGGCATGTGAATGATTCTATGGAGAACCTCTCTGCGACTTCTCTTCTGCAATTCCATCTGCACTCTCACAAAATATGGCCAGAAATGGAAAATTGCATTGATGTGGTGTCGGCCTGCAGCTTCTGGGTGGTACGGAGCTGGCTGCACCACCCTGTTAAAAGGGGATCCTTGGGTTTCAGATAATCCACACACCCCCCATCCCTTTTTTGTCAGCTTACTTGGAAATATGAATTCATGTGCATCAAGACAATGCAATACTATAGGTAAGGCTTCCAGTCAGTGTTATACACCAGTCAGTACCAGAATTTTAGCTTTATATTCCTCCAGGCGTGTAGCTCAGCGCGCAGTATTGTTTTCCCACTGCAGTTATCCATTAGCTTAAGACTTTCATAACCCAGGAGGACACTTAAATCTCTCTTCAATCATTATGCTTCTGAACACTTTCCCCTAATGTCTTGGCTTTCTTTTGGAATCTTTTGTCTTACGATTTTTATCCTGCGTTTACCTGCATTGAATTGCATTTGCCATCGTACAAGAATGTTCCTGAATTACTCTAACCCTGCTTATTCTCCATGGTTAAGGTGATGCCATGCGGGGAGATAGAAAGGTATGTGCTGTACTCCTCAGCCATCTGTCAGATGCAGAGAATGCTGAACTTAGTGCACCTTGGCTTTCCACTGTCCCTGCGTGCATCTCAATACAAAGCACGTGGGGATCCCCAAAGCTTTGGTATCTAAATGTTGCTGAGGCACACTCTCCTTCATTTTTGCTTCCCACCACCACGGACTGCTTTGCTCCATAACAAGGGTGAGGATGCTGCAATAAGAACCAGGCTGAACCATGCTGCCAGATCCGAGAGTGAGGAGGGTAGTGCCAGAGGGGACTGGGTACCACAGCACCCACCGAGCTTTGCCAGGGCTCTCCAGCAGAGATGCTGACCTGAAAACACTTTCAGAAATCATCATTAAAGTCATGTGGATTCACTTATGCATAATCTTTTTTTAAAACAACAAAACAGTTTGTGCTGTCTCCAGGATTCATAGCAGCCAGCTATTTCAGAGTGTTATTTACTTTTATGATGTTTATCTTTCGCCCACTGGTGGGTGTGAACACTGCTGGTTTTGCAGTGTGCAAAGCAGCAACCTAGGACTATTTTTACATCGGACTTTTTGCTATTTTAGTTTACACAGACTTTTCTTTTAAGGATCCCTCAGAGCTATAAAAACAATATAGCACAATCTGACGCTTCACAGTTGAGAAGAGGAAATTAAAACACCCTATGTTTTTCATTTTAGAATTAAGTGCTATGTGAAGTAGCCAGTGAAAGCAGCTGTTTAAGGCATAAAATATGAATGATTTTGAAGTATTTATTTCCAATCACTTTTCTCTTGCATTTTTGATTAATGAGGCAATGTAAAAATAGAATAAACCTGGCATTTTAAATCAGAGATGAATTAAATGAAAACCTAATAATTTAGAGTAGCTTACTCATCTCTCTGTAAGTGTAGATATTATTTGACATATAGTGTGCATGTATCGTCCTTTTCCTAGGATTTATTTTTAATTGTTTAAATTGAAATTATTATCTTCCTCCACTCCCCTCAGCCAGGTGAGAGTTCCCATTCACTGTAATTCACTGATAAAGGTGTTTTATGTAGCCACGACTTACAATTGTTAGAAAATTGAGGTTTTGTTTGTGATTCTTTTTTTTTTTACATAAATTGATACTCATTAAGAACTTATTTATTATCTGACCCTTTATTAGAAAGGCATATGACTATGAGATTTTTAAATATACAGGTGTCCTCCTAAGAATCTTAAATTCTGTGCATAAGAATAAAGACATCGTTAGCTGATGTGACTTTGCCTCTGACCTGCAGAGTAGAAAGTCAGAATCAGGTTCTTTGTCTGGTGGAGCATTAGCAGCCATCCTTGAGATTGCGAAGATGTGCTTGCTGAGGGAAAGTTCCCTGTGTATTATGCTGTTTACCTAAGGGTTATATTCAAGACACTCTCTGAACAGCTAGGCTGGTTATTGAAAAATGCCTTGTAGTAACCTCCAGCCTAAGTTGATCGATATTAGTGCACAGCTTTACGTGGGAAGGAGGGAGCTATCTAAACATTGAGAGCCTCCGGGATAACAGCGAATGAAAAAATAATGCAGAACAAATATGTTGAAGGGTTCAAGAGAGAAGAATATCTTGTCTCTGTGCAGGGGAAAGAAAAAAAAAAAAGTTGTTAAATTGCAGCAGAAAACCCATTTGAATTCACTATTAATAAAGTGAAGGTGGATTTTTCCCTAGGCCAAGAAGAGAGAGAGAAAAAAAAAAAAGCAAACCCAACAAATTGTAGTGCTCTTTAATGTAGAGAGTAGCTACACGCATCCTCCCATAGAAAGCTTACCTTCACTGCAAGTCTCTGAGAAGTTCCTGGTCTGTGGCTCTGTACTGAGCCCCCAGCTGGGACTCATTCCACTTCCCCAGTGCAGGCAAAATTCAGAGATACTGATTTCTTTGTCAGGAACACCAGAAAAGGAAAGTCCCACTGTTTTTGACATCCTAGGACGTGTAAAAATATGGAGTGGAAGGATCCTAGCACCTGCAAATGATGCATGTAATAATTAAATATTTAATTAATAATAATTAATTAAAAGGTAAATCATCCAGTGTTTTACTTTAATATATAGAATTTTGCCATTGTTCAAATGATCTGTGACATTTTTAGATGCCCTGACAAAGAAGATGGGTATTGTTCAGGTTTGTTGGTGGGAATGTGAAGAAAGGAAAGGGAAACAATGATGCTATGAAGGAGACTTCCTCCTCTCTTCTTCACAGAAATTAAAGATGCACAGAAGTCTTGCAGCAGACGATATCCCAAGAAACTGGAAGTCAGGAGAGATACCTTTGTCACTAATTTTTTCTGACTTTTGTGAGAACCATTACCTTCCCACGTCTCCATTCCCTGTCTGTAAATGATGAGTCTTTGGTTGTCAGTCGTAATGAAACCATCAGGCTACAGTGTTGCATTCACATGATGATTGACAAGGTAGAGGAGGATACAGGAGGAACTGGTGGGAACAGCCTGACAGGAGGACAATGGGGGAAAAAATGGGGTTATATCATGGAAAACGGGAAATAAGTTGATCTCTTTCACAGAACACGGTGGGAGATGAAAACCTAATTTCTAATAGCAGGACACAGGAAGCAGATTGACTTGCTGAAAGGTGTTTGGACACAGAGTGAAAAGTGTGATGCATCCGCAAAGCCTAGGGATGAAAAACCTTTTCTGGTGTGTGTCATTAAAATGATGCAGGGAGAGGAGGCTTCAACTCCAGAGCCAAGCAGGATGGAAACAAGATAGATTCCTCTAGTACGTCAACTGGTGTTAGCTTTCAAAATTTAAAGAAGGTTGGAGTACTTGGCACCCTGTTTTATCAGTTGTTTGACACGTCCGTGTTAAGGAGCAGACTGAACTCCCATCACTGCCGAGGGTGAGGTGGGAAAGTAATCAGTGTAGGACTCGCTGATGCTTTAATGTCTTCTGCTTTGTTTTAGCTGTGTTTGAGACTGATGGAGGGGGATTGCTGGGAAAGAAGAGATGACTCTTCTAATGCATGTTTCTTAAATATAATTCCAGTATCGCTCTGCTTACCACGCCTTGCAGGAGCTCTGCAGAGCTGTAGGAAAGGTGGAGCTCTAAGAACAGGCATGGAAATGCTCTGCCACATAGGATACTTCATTTTCTTAAGTTCAGAGTGTGTCTGACTGTTGTACCATGATGGAGAAGGGATTCTGCAGGGCCTGGGAAGGGGTGGACCCAGTTCCTGGCTGCACTAACAAACACCACTGACTGCTGCCCATGGCTTGGGAAACGTATTTTAGGAAGTCTCATGACTGCAGCACAGGGCTGTAATTTTACTTTGTGACTCATGCTGAGATATAGTCCCCACGTGTCTTTTTGTCTGGGCACCTAATAAAGCTCAGGCCACACCTGTTTATGGATGCAGCAAAATGGCAGGGAGCTTATTTTTATACCATAGATGCTGATGAATGCCACTTATAATCAACACCTCCATGAGAAACTGGCTTGTGTGCAGAAATGCTCTTTAATTGAAGGGTACACATCAGCTGCACAATGTGGTCCCAGTGTATTTATCTCATGCAAGCCAGAACCATTACAGTTGCAGAATATCAAATGCCTTGAACAGATCTTATTTATTTTATGATTTCTATGATCATATATATCTTTTGATGATTTTCAAGATCATTCTTGTTTATTAAAAAAGTGGAATGTGGTCACTTTAGAATGAGATAATTAATTTTGTGAGGGGACCAGATGACAATTTCAGGAAGCGTTCCTGTCCCACAGAACATACAGGTCACCATGCTTCTCTGATGAGACAGAAAAATGACTTGCAAGAAGCTGTTAGGTTAATTACTCTTTAGAAGAGGGGGTTAAATTCTAAGAAGTGTGCAGCACTCTGTTGATAGAATGATGGCTGCTGGCAGATTAAAACAACAACAAAATTTCGGAAATGATTCCCTCCTTTTTTTTAAACAACAAAACAAATTGAACCTGTGAATTTTGACAGTGGCTTTGGAGCTGACGAGATTCAAATGTGCATCAAAAGAAGCTGCATTTTAACCCATCAGTTCAAATTAAAAGCAAAGGAACAATTTTTAAAATCAGTGATAGAGATCTATGGGATCATCACTTAATTTTTTTAACAGATGGTGACATGGAGCTCTGAGGATGTTTGAGGTCTCTTTTTCCCCAGAGCACCTTATTCTCAAACTGACCTATACCCATTTGGATCAGAAGCACTGACTATTTTTACTGCCCAGTGCTTAACAAATTCGTTTTCAGACCCTTGTTTACTTGGTTATTGTTGTGAACATTTTTGTCTAAACAACTTGGCTGGATTTGGGTGAACGACAGTTTTCACCCACCACCCCCTCCATAGTCTTAGAGGAAGGTTCACGTAGTGCTTGCAGAACACGCCCTGTGTGCATGCTGCACATCATGGCCAACATGGAGCTTATGGTCATCAATCATTCGATTGTTCTTGAAACGCTGTTTTAACAGGCATTCGTTGTATAAATGGATCAGGTTATTGACCTTTGCCAGCAATTGCTTGCTACATGTCATCGTGGCTTAATGACATTATCAAGGAACATATTCTGTATTGTAGGTACTTTAAAGGGTTCATGCATTGTCTCTCACTAGGCCACATGGCTGGCTAAAGTATCTTGAATTAGCAAGTTATTTGATGCCATTATTAAAACATGCAGAGCATTTCCAGCTACTTAAAGGACAGCTAAATACTTCTCTGTTCTACAAAAGCAAAGCCCAGGAAGAAGAGTTATTTTTCATATTAGAATGCTTGTTTTGAAATCCTGCTTCTTTTCTCTTTTACAGTTTAATCTTCTACCTGGAATAGAGTAGATCAGACCTCTGAATATCCTGTGAAAATTGTTTGACTGGTCTGCAGAGCTCCAGCTGCAACTCCTCCATTTCTAGGAATACTGTAGATCTAATTGGCACTATTAAAAATCATTACAGCACATAATAGATGGAACTTCTGACTAAATCAACTATGTTTTTAATGAAGATAAGAGTTTTTAAATTAGAATGGATACAGCATGCTTTATTTATTTACATGGGGTGGGAAGGTTGTTAACTCTAATGGCTAATTCAATTTAAATGAAGGAAGTAGCCAGTTTAAAAATTTTCTCTTCTGGTTAAAATTTAAGGTGGTACTGACTTTTCAAATTCCAAATTGTGAAATTTAACTATTCATCCCACTATTTATAAGCTTTTTTAACAGTATATGGAATTATGGTGGTTTCTGTGGCTCCTCATGTCACAAACTTAACACTGATTTTCTGCTCACAGGAAAACCTATAGTTATCATGCAAAATACACAGCCTTGCAATCCTATTTATGCCTTGTTTGTTGCATTAAAATTCAGACTCTACATGAATCAGAGAGAGAGAGTTCTTAAAAGCTTTAAAATGGGTATTAATCAATACATTTTCATGCCATTGCTAGAAAATAATTAAGTTACATTACTGTCACTTTATAGTGGAGAGAGACCCTTAGAAGCATTGGTAGCCCACAGAATAGATAAGGCCAAAATGTAGATGTTTCCCTGTTGTTCTGTAGTCATTCCTTTATTAATCCCAAGAATTTTATCTTATACAATGTAAACATTGTGCTGCTGTATGCTTCTTTATTTATTACTCTTAGTCTTTGCTTTTCTCCTACTGTTTGTTTGAGATCGTGTTCTTCAATACTCCAGATTCCTCTTCTTAACGTTGTGTTTAGCTCATCAGCATATTCGAGGCAGTTCTTTAACTTACTTTCCTTTCCAGTGCAATAGGTGAAGTATCTTCTCATCTAATCTAATTTATATAGTGCTTATTACTAAGTTTTCCTGATGCTTAATTAACAGTTTTCCAGGGAAAAGATGGGATAAAAAGCAAAAGGAATGGTCTTGAAGAAAAGTAGGATCAAGGTTAGTAGTGAATTCTTATCCTTCTTTCTAACTTTGTGTGGTTTTAAATTAGTTACATACTTCTTTTGTCAGCTTCTGAGCTGAAAAAATATGGTAATGAGTCTTTTTACTCCTGGGAATATTGTGGTAATCTCTGTATTAATAGCAACTCCCTATTTCCATAAAATTTAATATTTGGAAGGAAAACAATAGTTATTTGTCCAGAAGTTCTGCATTGAGGCTGCAGAAATTCAACAGTTAATTCTGGAACAGAGAGAATATATTCCTACCACACAACTGTAAACCAGGTGTAACTTCAAGGAAGGAGGGGCAACAAGCAGGTATAAAGCTGGTGCAGGGGAGGAGAATCAGGACATAAAAGCACTATTCAAGAGTTTCTTCTAAGTAAATCTCCTCACAGCAGTCTCCATTCTTCTTTCCAGGGTTACATTTGATTGCTGGCTTTGACAGCTCACTGTTGGCAATAGGTTTCATAAATGTCTAATCCAGCTGGATTGTTCTGTCTTCACATTTCCTTCCTACATCAATAGTGTATACTATTACCCTGCCCACCCCCCAACTCCCCCCCCCCCAAAAAAAAAAAAAGAGAAAGAAAAAAAGAAAAGGAGAGAAAAAGCTGGTTGCTTCCATTATGGGATTTAAGATAAAACAGAAAAGATAATCTTAATAATTAAAGCCACGAAGGCTGTGGTGGTGTTTTGTTTTGTTTTGGGGGCTAGGGCGGGGGAAGCAAAAGCTCACAACGCATCCTTAACATCTTCAAGATAGATTCAGAGCTGTGATTTCAGCACCAGGACCTAACAAACATCGCATACAAAGTGCAGTAAATGCAGTATTCATAAATGTATATGCTCTTTGTGACTTCATGTCAGCAGGGTTCTGTAGACCCTCATTTGTATCAAATAAACTTCAAATGATAAAGAATACGTGCCAGCCAGGGACGAGTATCACTTTGAATTGTTCCTTGTGTATCGCAGCTGAAATGGGAAACATGGCTGGCTTCCTGTTTGTCAGGAGTGAAACACAGGCATGTTTTCTGTAATTATTAGTAATAGTGTCAATTTAATAAATTATTCACTCATGACAACGGGATTTACATTGTGTTTGCTGATGGCTTGTGGGGGATAGTGTTTGTTTTAGGAAGGTAAAACCTGACAGGAATGCGCTGTACGTTGTAAATCCCCATGTCACACCTGCTCTGCCACAGTGAAGACGGGTGGCGATAACTTGTTTCTTACAGTACTTTCCTCCTCCATCATGGATGATACCCACATGCTAGATTTTGCCCTAATACTGATCGATTCTGGGACTAGACATTTAGAAATTTATCTAACACAAAGGTTCGTGGTTGTGGCTGAGATTGCCGTGGGCTTCAGAAGAAATTCTGGTTGCGTGGTGTATCAGTGGAAAAGAGAAGCCAGATCAGAGATTGCAAGGGCATGATGAGCCGATGAGTTGTTTATCCTGAGCTCCTTGCAGTCGTGGAGACTTGGGACAAGACGCAGAAATGCTTGAGTAAAAATTTATCAAGTGAATGATACCTGAGCTGTGAAAGGAATTTGCTGGTAGCAAGTGAGAGAAGTCAGACCATGAAGGGGTTGGCTATGGAAGAAATGTAGCTGTTATTTAATGTGCTGACCTGAGAAGAGGCAATGGCATGACTAGAAAGAAAAAGTCGACCAGTATGATGCTAAAAACCCCCAGTGTTTGTAGCAGTGTTCTGCATTACTATAGGTGGTACATAGATTTATTTTTTTTTTTGTCAAAGCTAGAGAAAAGGATACAATAATATTAAAAAAGGATGAGAGCCTAGAAGAGTTTTAGGAA
The DNA here is from genome assembly GCF_964237585.1 of Gallinula chloropus. NCBI lineage: Eukaryota > Metazoa > Chordata > Aves > Gruiformes > Rallidae > Gallinula > Gallinula chloropus. The sequence goes on from NC_140090.1 coordinate 72,098,632, forward strand.
GGCAAATGGATGGGACCAGCCGGTTCCCTATTGATGTCATGCAGAAAGAATCGTACAGCTTGCCCAAAACTGAGGGCTAGAAAAGGAGAGCTGAGTGAAAAAAGATGCTGAGGCTGGGTGGAAAAGAGGATGATCATGTTGCATGTCATGAGAATAGACAGAGTGGAGACATGTTGGGAGGACAAGGAACTTCTGTGTTGTGTTGAATTTGAGTTGAAGGCTAAGTAAGCAGTGGGAGAGATGGTAAAGGAAGTGACAGTGTAGCAGAGAGGGAAATCTGTCACTTATTAAATAGTAGCCAAGTTTGTGCATGAGATTCTCCAGGCGTAAATCAACTGCAGACCTTTGTGGAGGAAGGGAACCAAAACCAGAGCCTTAGGCAGCCCTCACAGAGAGGGAAGGATCCTGGGTCAAAGAGAGGAGGACACTCCAAGAAGGAAAACATGACCAGTTGCATCAAAGACACACATGAGCTCTCATCATCCACCAGCACGTCATCTGGGAAGCTTCCCTGTCCCTCCACCCACCTGTATGTTGAGCAAAGGAGCTGACTCTCACCATGTCAACAGAACCAAGCCAACACTCTGGTTTGGGGTGGGATTGTTTTCAAAATCTTACTTTTTTCCTACACTGTCTCTGGGTTTGGGATGGTGGGCTTCTAAGAGGAATCCCTGAATGACCCCAAAGTTGAAGTGATAGTTTGAAGTTGAATGGGAGGCAGCAAAATTTTCTGATTATTTATTGTAAGATGGCCTAATAACAGAAGCTAAGTGGTGTGTGTGGGCCCTTGCTGTTTTTAGTGAAATTCTAGTAGAAACAGTATTTACCCCTGGTTTCCAGATAGAGCAAATAGGATAAAGGAAATAAGGTGACTTGCCAAAAAATCAAACGAGATCTGTGGTCTCTTCCTTGTAAGTACTCTGTTTTATTTCTTTGTAATTCAAAAGCAATTAAAGCCATAAAAAGAAATTAAATAAAACCCAGCATGGCTTCAGCAATTCCTTTGCTAAAACTTCTGATATGACGTGAAGGAGGCTGAGGCTTTCCTCCTTGATAATACATTTAAAAATATATATTTTTTCTTCTTCCTTAAGTAGGAATAATATTTGTCATTTAAACTGGTTCTTTAAAATCCCTTAGTTTTACCCACAGTAATCCAAGAACATTTAATAAGTCTTAAAATATTCATAACACACGGACATCATTACACTTGAGACCTTTGTACAAAGCAGTGGAGTGTGTTAGACATATGGCAGAAACCTCTTCATTTCGTATTTCTTGCTATGATTATATGAAAGAAAGGAAAATTCTCTGTTCTTTTCCCCATTGCAATCTGCATGCCATTGTTCTATCTGTTGTGGGCCAAAGTCATCTCATACACATGTTCACTGAAGAACATGGAGTTAATCAGCCTTGAATTTAGCTCCATAAATATAAGTGTGGCAATGGCAAGTTGCTGTTTTGTTTCAGTTTTCCATACGGTATTTCAGATAACAAATAAAGAGGAAATAATTTATTCCCATATCCCCTATGATATGAACAGACCAAACTGCGTTGCATGGCAGGTGCTGGTGCCTAGTTTTTGTATTATTGGTAATTATCAACAACTGTTAATTGCTGTGGCGTTGAGCATTAAGAAAAACAGCAAACAAGGATTGATACATCCTGCGTTGGAAATGTATCATAAATCATAAATACCAGAAGCCTTTGTCACAGTACTGGCTGTATGTAGAGAGGACAAGCAATTTTGTTTTAATTATATTTCAGTGTGATTGTCTAAAGTCAAGTGGAACCTCCATGGATTATATCTAAAATAAAACTGTGGTTACAGTATATGGTCATAATCCCCAGATCTGTTGTGTCGAAATGACAGTATAATGAGTGGAAGTTAAAATGTCCTCTGCTTTCAAGTCATCATGGTTGTCATTTGATTAAATAATAGTGCATTCTGTTTGATGTCTTGGCTTTATTATTCAGAAGCGCTTCAGTATATGTGTCCTACCTTTGTATTAAGTGCTCCTGGCAACCAGGTATTCGTATAGCTTCTTATTTACACACCTGCAACAGATACGCGGAACGTTCAGCTTGCATGTGTGCTGCTTGAATAGGGAATTTTAATTATTCCTCTTAATTATGGTGCATTCACCAAAAAGAGGGAAATCATTGGTCAGGTACAAAAAGAAACTGCTTAGTATTTGAAGGAATTTGATAATTTTGTTGTAGTTCGTAGCTTGGCAGGTGGTAATAATGCTATGCCAGCACTGTCAAAATATGAAAATTAAAGTGACGATGGGTTTTAATGAAATCCATTTGACAAATATAATTAAGGTGTTTTAATATGAAGCCCTGTAATAAAGACTACCGGTGGACTCCCTGAGGTCCTGACTAATTGTGTAGATTGCTTTTAAGCTTTGAATAGTTTTATTGGATAATGAACTGTTAAGAAGTGTTAGATCTTTCTTAAGCAGAATTTGGTTTGAAAAAGAAGAGGAGAGACAGGCCTGAGGTGTGGCATTTTAAACATAATTAGAAGAGAGATTTAAGTTAACATCTTTGATCTTGCTGTCAGTTTTTGATTAGAGCTGTAAATGCTTTAATCAAGTGCAGTGTAGTCATTACATTTCTAACTGTTTTTAAACTGCGAAATTACTGAGACACTGACATCGGTTTAACACTTCTTGAGAATTTCCAGCAAAGTTATGTTTGTAAACTGGGTGTTTGCATTAAAATGTCATCCTGCTATAATTTACCAATTCAGTAGATCATGGGATAATTATATGTGGTGCTCAAATAATTTGGAAATCCTGTATAAGATTAAGCATTGTGTCCTGTAGTCGAGACTGTGCCACTTCAGATTTCTTTTGCAAAATAATTTCTAATATTTTTTTCCAATTAAAATTATATTCAAACTGGTAGCTGTAATGAAAATGGATGTATAAGAAGCTGAGTGCAGTAATTGAAAGTCTTCCATAGTAATACAATCCTTTTAATGATAGATATTGTGTTCTGCCAAGGTGGATTCCTTCACACCCATTTTAGAAACAGGGAAACAGGCACAACTATTTACCAGGCGTACAGCAGTGGCTGAGCCAGCAGTAAAATTGTGTTCTTTTGAATCCCTATCTTACAGCATTAAAACTGCTTAAGGAAATTTCAAGAAGATCAATTTCTTTTTTCCCCGGCATCCAAAACAGTAATAGAATGTGAAAATGGCCACGGGCACAGGTCGGTAACCCCAGTGAGGATGGTCATCCGGGTGGTACCTGCCCATAGGTGGCATGCCTTTCATTTCAAATACAGAACCTGGCAGCCCAGAATCCTTTCCCAGATCTGACCTTGCCCTCCCTGCATTCTTCATCTTTTGAGCATGACAGAAAATCCAGACTCGTCCCTTTACTGTGTCAGGCTGGGGGCGACTGGGCATGCTGTTTTCCTCATGTTGGTACCCGAGAAACGCAAAGGAAAATGTACTTAATTTGTTCTGTCTGCAGCATACAGAACATTCACACAAATAAATGTTAACAGTGGCCTGCCAGCAAGTCCTATGAAATTGTTAATTACATCCCTCAGCAGACTACCTGATGTCATTGGCAGCATGTCCTCCACGCTAACGCATCTGAGTGCTGGCAGACCAGGAGAGATGGGAGATGTTATCCAAACCTAGGACATCCTCACAGAGACTCTTCAGCTGCCAGCACTTCCTCATGGCCCCTCCAGTGCAGGTATCTCTGCTGGCTGCAATTCAAGTAATGACCAACAGAGAGAGGCAGTTTCTTACAACCCTGACCCAAATCACTGGGGACTCAAAGGCCATGTCCAGTACCTGTGATGGCACTTGGAGCTCTTCAGGCAAATGCTTGGGGAGAATCCAAGCAAAAACTGCTGCCCCATGCGGTTAAGCTGCTCTCTTTGTTTTTAGAAGTCTCCAGGTTTGCCCCCAATTAAAACGTAGAGCGGTAGTCTAACGTAGAGATGCCAAAAGTATTGCTAAGTGTTGCTGAGTTCCTCCATCAGAAGAAATCACACTTGTCATCTTAGACACTTGCTGCAAAATCAATTTCTGCAACATTTTTTCCTTGCAGGGATGCCTTAGAAACAAATCGTGTCTACATGCGGTGCAGGCCCCATGTAAGTCTAGCTCTTAAACACCATCTGAAGAGCTTAACTTGATCCTCAAAATACGATTCCGCTCTGAGGAGTGCTGTAAAAAAAATGTATTATGGGAAAGTCTTTACTTCCATCTCGGCAATTTCCTGGAGAAATATCTTTGTTTGACAAGTACAAGAGCAGAGACTTTATATATATATATATATATATATATATATATATATATATATATATATATTAATACACATAGCCTTGCAAACTCAGCCTGAATTTTAAAATCAGTCTGGATTCTTTCCTTCTTGTATACCTCCTGATAACAGTGATTTGCCAGGCCATCGGGGTGTTATTCATTATTCCTTCTGTTCCCTTACTGTGGGTTTATTGAGGTAGTGGTTTTCTCGGCATTACTCTGTGTGTAATCAAAGGCAACATTGCAGGTGGAACTAGCTAACACTTAGCTCATGAGTGTGAAAAAGGAGCAGAATCCAATAGCTGCACTGGTCCTGCGGGGTAAAAATAAAAATATAAACACAGGAAAAATGGCTTGAGGTGGGAAGGTACATGGGGGAAGACAGGAGTCCATAAGAAGCATCCCGTGTCAGCAGCACAAGGGTGTTTATGTTGAGCTTTTGTCCTTTAGGTGCAGTTTGTTAAATTGCCATATATTTTGAATGAGCACAGATTCTAATTGGTGGACACAGATACCATTGCATATAAAACCAAGATTCAAAATGTAATAAAACTTGCAAGCTACTAAACTCCATCACCAAATGAAGTACAGCTAAGTGAGCATTTCCTGGACATCCCGCCAGAGGGAGGGTATGAAATTCTGGGGCAGAGCTGGGACTTCTACCACGAGCAGCCCAACAAGCTGTGGACTGTCCTGTCCCTTTGCCCCTTGTCCGTCCATCTCATGATTAGCAGCTTCTGATCTCCAGAGTCCTGATAGGAAAAACATCCTCCTCTCCAAGCAAAGCCACTATCATGACAAAACTGACATGCCTTGTATATCCCATGGTTTTGTAGTTTTAAATTACCCACTGAATAAACTAATGGTGTCTTGAAAGGATCTTTCCCACTCCAAATGGCCACCTCTTTGGAGAGATACTACATTTGCAAGCGAAACTGAAGCTTCATGAATCATTTTGAATTCATGTTGCCTCCTGTTATAGATCAACTTTTAAAAGGGTGGGGTTTTTTGTTTTGATAGAAACCTTGAACAATGGCTTTCCTCAGCAATCTCTTTATTATTTTTTTTAAACTCCAGTACTTTTAGCCTCCAACTTTACAGTTCTTTTATATGACATTTAAATTGTGAGATACTTAGTTGGTGGAAAAATGGGAAACATTGAAGAGGTGAGCTAATTAATGTTTCTTTAGCCTATCTAAAGTACGCTATTGTGATAGCATTTTGCCACGTTTGTAATTTATGTCTGTTAAACCTTTGTTTTATCATCTATTACTGACTTCTAGGCTTCTGTTTGCACTTTCTGTCTGTAACAAGCATTTCATTTTATATGGAGAAAAAATGGTTTCAGTTACTTTTACTGTACCCGAAAAGGAGAATGGGATTTGCAAATGATAAATGGGGAAGTTGACTAGCTAACTAATAAAGATTTGTCTTAATCAAGTATGATTTGTCAGAACAGGAGCGCACTGGGGTCAGGGCACACGCAATGAATAATACAGCATTCACTGGAGAAAAGGACCAGGCAAAAGGCCTCATAAATATGCTGCGATTACCCATTGCTAATTCGTATTCAAAGAAGGAGTTGCACTGAAGCCAGCTTCGAGGTTGCTGAGCTGTTCACCTGCTTTGTGGGCTTTCTGATGTTTAAGAAAGTTTTTATATATATATATATGGGGGGGGAAAGATACACTCACTGTTTTCAGTTTATTTTTGCACAGACTGCTGCACTTTTTGGTCAACGATTTTAGGCATTATTTATTAATCATCCTCTAGGTTTGTTTTATTTTATAATGTCTGGATACTATTTTATTTCTATTTTTTGTTGTTTAAATATAAATGTGAATACAGCAGGAGATAGTTCCATTCACATTTAAAATGAATTGCTGAACAGTGCAAGAAAGGTTAAAACACTCTTTAGCTCCATGGAAGTATTAAAGATCAAACAAGCATAGACTTTTTGCTTGTGTTGCCAGCTTCCCTGACTTTCTATTCGGTCTGTGGTTTCAGGATAAACATGGCTCATCAGGATGTTGGGAGAAATCTGAACAAACCCAAATGTCATTTTATTTGGCTCTGGCTTTGTTTTCATTTGTTGATACCGCTTTTTGCTTCAAGGAACAATTTCTCAGATTGAAACAGATGTAGGATATACTTTTCTCATAGTCTACTGATGTCCAGAAACTGTAGTACTGCAAAGAACCTTGTTCCTATTGATAAGTTTTAGCAACAGAGATGGGACATGAAGAATCAGTAAAAAACCCCAAAATTTAAAAAATACAAATCATTACAGATATAGCTAACAGGCTTTGTTGCACATCCTTGTACTGTTTAAATGTCATGTGCTGTGGTTTTCGTACAGTTAAGTTTGAAAAAGATCTCTTGCTCCACACTCCAATGTTAAAACATTTCAACATTTCAAAATCTTTTTTTCTCTTTTGAAAACCTAATTTTAGGGGGGTTTTTTCTGTCTACCGTTTGGCTGGTTGTCTGTCCCAACTGTTTTGTGCTCAACTCTCTGTTTTGAAGGGCATGTATTGCTTTACTAGTAAATCGGCTGTAGAGGTAAGGCCAACTTTACGAGCCTGGAGCTGCTTAGTGCAGGACTCTAAGTTGACAACTCTCTGCCTACACATTTTCAGTCTTTGAAATAAGCAGTACTGCAGGGTCCAAAGTAATTATTTACACTGCTCTGAGTTTATAGCAAACCTGGTAGACGGTGGAGTGGTTTTGATTAAATTATTATTATGAAAGCAGTCTTAGTGAGAGGAACCAAAGATCACTTTTGTGTCATCTTTGGTGCTGTTTGGAGTCACAGGTTTAATTAAGTGATGGTTTATGGCTCAAATGGCTATGTTTCTGCAACTTAATTTCAATGCATTCAGGATCGTTAATAGTTTCCACTTGTAAATCTATGAAATCTTGTAAATTATGAACATCTTGAAAAATATGAAAAGTTGTAAATTCTGTGAAATCGCTTTCAGAAAAGTTCAGTATTGGCAATACTGCAATGAAGCAGCATATGTTCCCTGCACCAAGCTCAGTGCAAGCAGGGACTTCTTCCATCTCGACAGCACTTAAACTAGTAGGAAAAGAAGATACTGAGGATTGGTTCCCAGCTTTACTTCCATAAGGCTTGAAATGGGGATAGCAAGTTGTTTACTTATTGATGCACTGAGGAGGGATTACTTTTGCCCTAGAACTTTTCTAAAGGAAGGGAGGTAAAAAAAAAAGAAGCAGCAAAGAGAGGAATTCGGAGCAGATGAGCATCGCTGAGCTGGTGCATGGCTAGAACAATGGGTGGACTTCAATGTAGACAAGTGCTCAGGAGAATCAAAGTCTGCCACCTCCTGTGACTGTTCCTGTGAGGATGTTAGTAAGGGAGCTCAGATAGATGGGTGATGGGAGTAGACAGAAAGAAATACATCAGTTAGTGAGAAATGAGTAGTTTTATACCAGCAGATTGATGTAAGTTAGGATTTCAGAAAAGGTATGAAACCTTAGAAAAAGAAAAGGCTACTGGAGGTGAAGTTACTAGGTCTGTCATAAATGATCATTTTCCTTTCTTTTTCCTATTTTCTTCTCTTCATCTGCCTTTTTTTTTTTTCATGGGTAAGGACAGAATAGTCCTGGACCATGGGAGGTGCTGGTTATGAAATGCTCCCGGTTTGTTCTTAAAAGCAAGTGGCATCTTCCTCAAATATCTTTTTTTTTTCCCTTATTTTGAACAAAGCACACAGCCTGAATTCTGATTAGGTGTTACGGATGTTTTTCTTCCTCATTTCCCCGACCTCAGGATCAACAGACCCTTTTGCTGTTGGCCAATGAAAATAATTTCGTGAACGTCTGTTATATCTTATAAGGACCTTTTCTATTTGAAAAAAAATGTTTGTATTTTAAGTTTGATGGCTATCTTGGACTTTGGATGATTGGGAGGTATTTTTAGGTGGTTTTTGCTTTCACGGTAACACTGGGCAACTTTTATCCTCTCTTGCTACTGAACTTCTGACATCTCTGGAAGTGTTGGATGTCCTCAGTGTATGCTGTTGCCTGTCAGTGCTCTTTCCACCCATACAGCATTTGCTTCTGCTGGAGAGGCAACTAGTCCCCACAGCATGTACCTAATTTTTATTTTATTGTGTTAAGTGACCACTTAACAGCATGCAGATTAACTTCTCCCTGGCAGTTTCTTCAGGCATTTGAGCACCAACTCTCATGTTTCACTGTTCTGTTAATTTTCTACAAATTGTCTCTCCATTGGCTTATTGCCATTATATTAGCCTTCATTTATCTGTATTAACCTGTACTTGTCGTTTAGTAACTTTAATGATCTAAATCCTCCTGTCTCTAATTATATTGGCTGTTCAATGTAAACATATATCAGCTGCAAACTTGTAACTTTATAGGACTTAGACCCGTGTCCCTGCACTTAAAGATATGTCATCACTTTCTTTATTAACTTTATTCTGTCAGAAGCTAAAGCATTTGACTCAGCCCTGAGTTCTTCTAACTCCTGCAACATGTATTTTCCAAGTTAGTAAATCTGCTTGCTGTCATCTCAGAACAGCTAGCATTTAACGCTTCCGAGCACTTTTTCCCCCAGAAACTGCTGTTGATGATTTATTTCTCTTAGTCTCCTAAAGTATAAATTTTTAACCTGTCCAAAATTGAGTGGCTTTTGAAAAAAAAAAAAGTGTCCCAGCCCTGAATATGTTTGCCGAGTTTCTGCTGCTATCAGCGTAGTTCTCCAAAATTCTTTCACAAGCTTTACTACATCTTTGGAGCATGCGAAGTCCCTGGGCACAGGCAACACAGAAATGAACTCCCCAAATGGCATTAACTCACTAGGCAAGGCTGAGGGTCTCAATGTGGAAATGTTCCCCATTCCTGCCCTGATTCCTTCTCTCACAACACACAGTGGTTTTTAACTTTATTTTCTCATTCTGCAGTACAGCCACCTTGATTTTTTTTCTTGATCTTTTCTTGATTTTCTGCTTTTCCCAGTATAAATTAGTTTGTCTTTCCTCACCTCTGTAATTACATTTATGACGTATATACGCACACATTATTTGTATGACAGGATTGGGCAAATCATACTTCCAGACAACCTTTCAATGATTTGGTTGTATTTGATCTTTTTTAACATTTTAAAAACATATCAGGTTATGAAATGTATGTGTGTGTGTATATATATGGTTTGTTATATATATATAAAAATAGATGGGGTTTTTTATATATATGCACACAGAGGGTACACTTTTAGAGGAAAAGTATGTATAAACCATCTTGAATTCTTTTATTTTTCATATGAAAAGAAAAATGGTCTCTCTGTCTTCGAAATTCATAAAATCCATGTTTGTTTATCCAAAAGCCTGGAGAGGGTCATTCCATATCATTCCTGTCTCTTGAGTGAATGTATTAGTCATTCTTAAGGAAAACAGTATTATTGGCTTGGGTGATTAGGAAAAGCTCTTTTAAAATGAGTTTAGCTGATAAAGTAAATAAATACTTCAATGGCTGGAAGCAAAAAAGGGAAAAGAAAAACCAGTCAAGCACAACTTATTTTGCATCCTTGATAGGTGTGAAGATATCAGAAGTCAAGCTTTGTGGAACGTGTTAAATGATTATGATTTGTACATATGAAGAAACACCATGTATAGGTTACAGGCAAATTCCAAAGGAAGGGCATATTGAGGAGTGTAAAGTGTCACTAGAAGTGATCCCTGTCTTCAGGCTGTGTCTCAGTATTAAAGGTAAAAACCACGTGCTGGCTTTTGCACACAAGAAAGTAAAAATTGTGTTTGTACTTTTTTTTGGGGGGATGGGGGGGAAGAGGTTGTTTTTTCTTCAGTTGTGGAAAGTTTCTTCATTTTTCTGCTTAGGTTCAGTGATTTACAATAAGAAATGTTATATTTTTTGCACAACCAGGCACCACTTGCGTTGGACCCACAACATCACATCATTAAAGTGTTCAGTACTGAAGAGGCTGATTTTCCATGCCTTGTTCAAACACCTTTAAGGCAGGATATATTTAGATCTGTTAATTTTAGACATTCACCCTTTAAGGCTGATGCTTGTTAATATTAAGTTATGTACTTTCTCACTTTTTTTTCCCCTCCTGTTCATCACAGCATTGTTTAAGACTGAGATGATTGCTTTATCGAATATTCCTTCCCTCTGTCAGTACATAGATAATAATGCTGCAAATGCATTCACCCTTCTGCTTCTCATAGTTCAGCTGTAATTTTAGAACATGATTTTATGCATCTCTTTGGGAATTTTGGTTAGAAGATGCAGCACTGCACAGTCTTTTGTAGGACTCAACTAAACTTTTTCCATACATACCAGCTAAAAGGATGGGGTAATCTCTACATAAATGATGTCATTAAGAGTCTATTGAAATAACACTATTACTGGCAACATGCAACACCCTCCAGTTTGTGTATTGGTCTTAATTCATGCATCTGCACTACAGTATATCTTAGAAACCTGACCTTTTCACATAGCTGTGGTAGCATTGTCAATGATTTGCATTATAAGTAGTCTGGAATTATCTATACAGCACTGTTGCACTAAAAGCATGAATCTGATACATAGATGAAGGTTTTAGCTGGCAGGAAAACATCAGACTTGTGGGGAAGCTTGCAAAATTACAGCAAGCAGATAGCAATGATATCCAGCTCAGAATTAGCTGTACTGTGGGATTTTTTTTCCAGTCCTGGGTACCTTCAGTTGCAAACCAAGTGAGGAGACATGTCTTCATGTCATTTAGAAATCTGTATTTTCTCCATTAATATTTTTGTTTGACTGTCTTGACCTTCCAGCTAAAAATCAAGTTTCACTGTCATCAGTGAATTTCCTGAGTAAAACAAGGATATGAAGAAGATCTGTGGATAAAGGTGTCAATTTATGTTTGCAAACTTATTGTGAGATTATGTTACCTTCGTTATGTCTCTTTGTTCAACTTATGTTGTTATTTTAGCCCAAAAAAGGCCAAAGATCATCAACTAAAGTGCATGTAGAGTAAAGCTGCTCCTGTAAAATTGATGATCCGTCCAATTATTTATCTATAGAGGCTGCTGGGAAGAAACGCAACTATCTCAGTTCTCAGACCCCTCTGCTAGGTTGAACTTCATGGCTGAAGGTTTAATCCCTAAGTGTCATATCAACAATTCATTCTGTGATATTCTGGCTGACATGCTCTCTCCTTCCTTATTTATTGATGTCTTCAGTCATCGACAATGAGAGGAAAATACACTATTCGTCAAAGTGACGGTGTTTTACCCTCACTTACAGTTGATGCTGCTGTCACATTGATGGTTGGAAAATAAACTCAATCATTATAAAAAGCTAAGAGTGTGAACTTGGCAGTGACAGGAAGAAGATGAAAAAAAAAAAAAAAGAACCAACCACAGTAACTTGCTTAAAATTGGAGTAATAAAAATAGAGCTGTTTCCTATAAAGAGCTTTGTTTGTGAAATACCAAGCCATTTTAGCCATTTACTTTATAGTTATTCCTTTGAAGGAAAATCCGCTCCTCACACTCCTTTATGTCTGTGCGTATAATTTTGAGCAATAAATATTTCTTATCATTCCACCTTATGCTACTTGGTTAATAATTTGTTGATTTTTTTCCCCCTCTCTATTTTTAAGGGATTTTGCTTTGTTTTTTCTCCCCTAGACTACACTGAATGTGTGCATCTCTTTGTGTATTACAGTATTTTGCGTTCTTTGATGAGGAGTAAGCTTTGTATAATTTCATCCCGTAAGTCCTTTGACATGCAAACATAGGCAGAGCTCCCTTGAATCCCTTTCTTAGGCTACCATTTGTATAGCTGTACTGTACCTTACAGCTTTTGTAACTCAATAACCACATATCTTACCACATTTCACCTTTGGGAGGCATTGTATATACAGCGAAAAGTAAAGAGCAGCAAGCCAAGAGGGACAAGATAGCATAATGAGGATGTCAATTTGTGGTCAGATATCTGAGGAAATATTTATCTTACTTGTACTGTACTTGGCAACAGATAGAGAAATATATATGTAATGAATTTCCTTAGACTTTATCTGGCAGAGTGTGTACCTTGTGTTAAATGGATTTGGGGAGGGGAGGGAAATTGCTTGTCTCAAATTTTTAAAGTTTAAGGTGATTCTACTTTGGATTGTTTCCTGAAAATGGATTGTATCTATGAAAAAAATAGAACATCCTTGCTCTACTAACGTATTGGTGAATTTTTAATGATTTATTTTCTTGAGGCCTCTCAAATAAAGACATTTTAAGAACCTGCTCATTCACTAGAAAAAAAAAAAAACAAACACAAAAGTAAGACATAATTTTTGTTGCTTATGAATAAAAGATCTTTTTTGTAGTTTTACTCAGTTTTGGTGCGTATCCCTGGCAAGCTAAGCAAGTAGCCTAAACGAATGTGCACTGAAATGCTGGTTGTCTCCCACGTGCTGTGTGTCCTGAGGCAAGCTACAGCTGCTTCAGCTGCTTGGGTCTGTTTCCCCATCTGTAAAATGGGAATGATTTAAGTTATTTTTCTCCTTCAGGGAAATACAGGGAGGGTTTCTTAAATTTTCTATAGAGCTTTGAAGATTAAAATCTCTTCTCTATACTTGCTGCTAATACTTTAGTGTAAGAGGAGCATTTGACTGAAGCCGTTTGAAGAAGTTTTGGCATCTTGTGGTCTCTTTGTAACAGGCCCCTCTGCTGTAGTTTTGCAACGTTTGGTTCGGCATAAGCTGTGGAAGCAAACAACCCCTGTGTAAACAAATGGGGATGACAATAGGTTAATGTATATGTCCACTATTAAAAAGCATCATGAGATCATTTACAGTGTATCTCTAAGCTTGCCAGAAATAGTCCGTAATGGAGCAAAACAAACACCAGTAACTGGGCTTAGCCTGAAATAGCTTTTATTTAGAGCATCAATGGTAAATGCTGAGAGGCACAGAGAGTGGTTTTCTTCTGATATGACTTCTTAGTGTCTTTAAAAGAGTAAGGATGGCTGGTGTTTTAGCAAAGGCTTCCTGACTTCCTTTGTAAGACAAGGAGTGGGCTTAAGGAGCATGTGGGTAACATGAACACCCAGCACTTAGAGCAAGTCTAAAAGTCTTCTTGCCTTTGTTTCACGGATGAAAGGTCAGCATCAATTCCCAGGGCCACAACAAGCTCCAGAGATTGCAGGGGGACATCTTTCAGTTTCATTGTTACTTCTTCAGTTTTACCTTGCTTGGAAAACTTAAAATTTAGTATAATGATGTCTTCCACTTTGCAGTTAGGAGGAGTGATTAGGCTATCATATATTAAATGCCGCTGGTCTTTAAATAGTTTTGTTACAATCCAACCTGGCATTTTGAGGCCTTGCAGTCACAAGCTATATTTTTCATGATTTACATTTTGATTTTTTAATGCAGAGCAGATTGGACAGGAGATGCTGGAAAACCTCAGCCATGACAGAGAGAAGATCCAGCGTGCTCGGGAAAGGGTAAGTTTGATAATAAGTAATTGCTGGTCTTGGATTTTATTTGCTTTGGGCAAGTTCTCTGTGCATGCATATTGATCAGTTTTATATAAATCAGATGCTATCGAGAGAGATAATCACCATCTGCAGTGAGGCACTTAAGAAGTGTCTCATATGGGCCCAGTCCTGCAAAGCCTCTCATGCAGGGAGTCACACTGAAGTCACCAAGCCCGCTGTTGGAAGCAAGCTTTGTGTTACTAGCGTCATAAGTCAGTTTTCTGGGGCTTTCAGGGTACATTGTGGTGTCTGTCGCAGTGACTCCTTGAACTTTCTGTGAAACAAATTCAAGTATCGTGATGGAGCTTCTAATAGTTGATGGACCTTACTTTTTGTAGCTGCAAATGTTAATAATTGTCTCCTTAGGCAATTCTGTGTGAAAGAAAAGGTAGTGGGTTCCTTACATTGCTGCTATTTCAATGCAGTCAGAATAACATGTATGTCAGTTTTGGCTTATTGAGCCTCCATAGGGATCAACTCTACTCTGTAGAGTTAATGAAGATGCCCAGAAGCCCATCCCATCCAACACGTACAACCTCCCTGAAGTTCAGTCTAAGGAATTTTCCTCTGTGGTTCTGGATTCTGCTCGCAGTACTGGGAGTGACTACACCTGTGACTTTCTGTCCGTGACATATTGATCAGATGCTTTTCTGAGTGTCCAATTTTGCCAAAGCTAAGTCCTGCTACAGGCCTCTAGCTGACCGACGCCACTTAAGAAAACTCCTTTATTTGTCCCAGGGCGTTTCTTTACCTGCATAGCTTTGATTGGTAAAGCTCACATGACAGCTTTAACAAGGCATTTGCTGTCAGCTATACCGGTTTCTTTCTGAAGTCCTGGGCATTAGCTACTTTAAAACATTAAGTATAACTGAATCATTAAACGTAACGAAGGATTGTGAGCATTTACCAAGTGTTGTTCAGGCAACTTTGTGTCTTATTTCATCTCCACTCCTCACATCCCTAGTGACTGCTGAGTCTGAGATGATTTTCTATTCCTAGCTGGACAAGTAAAACCTCGGCAATGGAGATGAATAACGTGTATACTTTTCTGCTGATCCTAAAAATCCTTGGGAAAGAAGGACTGCAGTTCTGATGACTGTACACATGGCTCACAGTGTAACTTTTCCTTTTCTGTGCTTTCCACCCAAAGACTAAATTTCTTTGATGGCAAAACCTTTAAGCTGCAAGGAGTAAGATTAAAAATAAGGGTATTCTAGAAAGGTGTATCCCATCACAGTTCAGCAAAATACTTATTGCCATAAATGGAAGATCTCAAATTCCAAGTTTTATCATATGCCACTAAAAATACTTTATTTAGGGAATTCAGAGAAGTTCTCCAGTGGATCCACACAAGCACGGCTGTCCCAGCTGTCTGTGTACTCCAATATATATCTCTCCATATACTTAGTCAGTGATGATCTGGGATAACTTGGCAAGTTTTCCATTATGTGGAGATTCTTTAAAGACCAGGACAGAGGGTACTGTGTCAGTGATAATGTTAAAATAGCTTTACATTGAATACATGGAGTTATTATCTAATCAACCAGGGAACAAACTTGTCTTCTGAAAGTCAAATGTCAGCTTGAGCACGATGGTCGGTTCTTTGCAGTTCAGTATTGTGAAAATTAGGAAGATTTTCACATGAGCAACATTTAAATGAGTTAATGTCTCTGTGGTGTCATTGAATTTACATGTATGAGTTTTTCTGTATGTAGAGTTAAACATTTGAAGGAAGAAAAATGCAAGACATAATTTATTCAAAATTATACAAGCTTATGTGCAGTGCAAAATACCTGTGTAACAGTTGTGAAGAGGACTTCTCTAAACATTTTTTTTTAATTTAAAGCCATACAAAACATAAAAGCTCTGCCACAAGAATCAGATAGGTTAACTGGAGAATAAAGGACTCTAAAAGACGCAACATATTTTAGGAAAACCTCAAATTAAAATGCATCCAAGGCAGACAGGATACCAGCATCAGCATCTTGTTCATCTTCCTTCCTTTCCCATTGTTATTCTCAATATTAACTTTTAAAACCTTTCTTAAACACCATGTAGATTTGCCATTGCCATTGTCAAAGCATCTTTCAAAAGATTTTCAGAAAGCACCATCCTATGCCATTTAACCAGTTTGCACGCCACCAGCTTTTTGGCATCTGGACTACACTGGTGTTGGTAAAGAAATGATGGATTAGCTGCCATCCCATATTTCACTTTTAAATAAAAGCAAACTTCCAGTTTGAAGCTCTTTCTGTTGTTTTTTCTGACAATGTGGGAAGAAAAGGTGTTTTTTTAGTGTTCTCTTGGGAGGTAGCTAGAGATCTTCCAACTATGTGTGTATGTGTTTGTTTCTTTTTTTTTTAACAATTCTTTCGTTTATTTTGTGAGGTTGTTTTATTACCATAAAAATATGAGGTCGTCTTGCTTAGAGGAGTTTGTCAAACCTCTAAGATTCAGCTTCCCTTTCCTAACTATCAGTACTGATTCTAGCTGTCAGGTAGAATCCTACAGCAAGAGAGGAAAGTTAGGATCAAACATATAACGGTAAAAAAGAGAGAGCTACTTCTCTGTGAAAAGGGAGGAGAAGCCCCAAGTGTTAAACGCATCTTTATGAATAATAAAAGACCAATGTAAAGCATACATTTGTACTTCAGATTCCCTTCTAGCATAGATAAGAACTTGGCTTTTTAATGAGCCTTTTAAAAATTATTGTGGCGTTTTTTCTTCTGTTACTTGTGTCAAACTGGGCTAAACTGCTTTTCTGGAGCTTGAATTGTCTAGATGAATCAGGAAAAAATGAGGGAATGGCCTCCCTGGAATATAATGCTCATCTTTGTTCCATCGTGGCACATAATTACAGAGATCTGAGAGTCAGTGCAAACCTTCCCGCTGAATATGATATTGCTAAGAGCAATTCTTGGTTGGCATTATCCAGCCCTAGCTTCCACCTGGTATTTTTGTAGTACCTTTTAGAAGACCAAGGAGGAAATTTATGCAGAAAGGTTATGTGTCATGGATTGGAGGTTACGTGTCATTGATTGCAACTACTGGTTTCAGTAATAAGCATTAAATCTGGTAGCAAATATTTAAAATACTTGGCTCCAGAATAGAAACTGGTTTTAATGTTGCTGCTGTGCATATATTCAAGTTATAATAGAGGTTTGTTATGGTGAAGGTGATTTGTTACTGGAAGATTGCCACTTTTCTTGGCAGTGTTACTGTTTTGATGGATTTGTAATACAGGATGCATTTTGTCTTCTACAACAAAGTTTCTTTAGTAACAAGTCAATGAGTCAGGAAATCCTTTCAATCTGATTTGATAATGAAGAGGTAAATACTCAGCTTTCTGAAGGAGAAGAATTTTTTTATGTATGTACACACAGCTGTGTTTGGGGGCATGTTAGAAACAGCAATCCCTGTTATTTCATTGCTGACAGTCATTACATTATCACGTACAGTAGATTTTGATGTCCCACTGATTACAAGATCTCTAAAAAATCCGAAGTCTACTCACTACCAGTAGCAAAAGCAGCCATAGGAGAGTAACTCAATTCTTCCCATACACTTCTTCATTCTAGGCTTCCTTCTGTGGGATGTTGATAAACACAAGAGGTGAGGGTGAGGGTTTAACACCTTTTAAAGAACAATGGAAGTAATTGCTCTTTTTTTAATATGAAGCTCATTTGCTTCATAACTTTTCATCTCCCCAATTTCACTTTTTGTTCAGTTGTGCTTTTACGTATTTTGCAAAATTGTTAAGAGCTGTAGAACAAGTCAGCTGATTAAATTTAGCTGTAAAGCTGTGCCTTATGTATACTGTTCACAAAGTATTTGGGCATCCATCCCAGTGGTGGCTGCTGTAAGGTCAGGGTCATGTAAGCATATGGTTCAAGGGACCGTACAGGCATATTTCTTTGTCATGGAATTGGTAAAACAACACTGGTTTATATTTTTGCTTTTCCTTTAAACCACTTTCTTTGAAAAACAGTGGAAGAAAGATATGTTTGTTTTTTTTCTTTTCATAAAGCATCAGGAGCACAGCACACAGCTATCTCGTCATCCCTTGATGCCATCCCTAATATACATAACCAATACACACACACACATCAATAGGAATTATGGATACCAATTTATATAGCTTCTACCTGCAACCTTTTATTTGTAAAGCTTTCGGTCTTTATCCTGGTTCATCTTTGTTGCTTCAGTGTCTTATCTTCTGTGGGTTTCATCTTTACATAGGTGAAAACCAGACAAAGCATTTTTAAATTTCAGAGGTTTGGTGGCTTTCTTACATGAGAGAGTGTTGTGGGCTAAAACTGGAGTTGATTGACTCAAATGACAGTAAAAATATCTGTGCTTTGTACAGAATGGAGTACGTGTGCCTTTTGCCTTTAATGGGACTCTTTTCCCTCCAGCTTAGAGAAACAGATGCAAACCTGGGGAAGAGTTCCAGGATTTTGACGGGAATGATGCGAAGGTAAGGCCAAGGTAGGGACACCTCTGCTCTTTGTTTTTCCTCTCTCCCTCTGTGCCTTTAACTTTATTTTAATACAACCTCAGCATTTTGCTTACGTACCTGACTTTTCTTCCACGGGCTGCGATATGCAATGTCTTTGAGTGAATGCTGGCAGTGAAGCAGGCATGGTTAGATAGAAGGCTTTATCAAAGCAATGGCAAGAGTTTTCTGTAGCCTGAGGGATTACCCCTCGTTCAATGATTTCTCATCTTAGTTTCTTTGTATTTGGGTAGGGTTTTTGTGTGTGTGATCTAAAATTAAGCTTTTTGATTTTGATTTCCTGTGTTTATTGTTCTTGAGTGATTTTGGACTTTTCAGGGTTTTTTTTACCTGTAGATTTTATGTGAGAAAGTTTCTAAACATTTTGGGACAGCATGAATTTGCCCAGAGAGAAACAGTTAAGATGATCAATTCTGTCTGAAAAGATGGGGCAGACACATTGCCAGATCTTGTGGTTTTAGCATGTTTCTTCTATGCTTTCAACGTTATGAAAATTGTCCCTGGGATCAAAGTAAGGTGATGCAGAAAAGAAAAATTTGCAACATCCTAAAAATCTATGTGGTAATGCAAGGAAGGAGTTCTCCAGTGATAACCAGCCACCTTAAATTTACATTGGTACCTTTGTAGATAGATTTTTTTTTTAATTAATGGCATCTTTGCATATGTGTTCTTTAGCCAGTGAAACAGCACCTGAACTTCTCTGTGATGTCCATATTTCTGTATATATTCAGCTTCCTGAAAAAGAAAAGCATCCCTGTAATAGGAGGTGGTGGGTGCTGTAAAAACACAGTATTAAAGGAATTTAAAGCATCCTCTGAAGTGTTCAGTATGAAATTACACTTGCCATGGGCTTTTATGTTGCATATTTGCTTAATGCAATTTCCTTATTAAAGAAAAAGGAAAATGAAGAAAAAAGCAAGAGAAAGTTTTAGCGGAGTTGTTGATTTGTCACTTGGATTGGAAAATAGCAAAACCAGAATTTAATAATTTGTCTTTAGTGCAAGATTTATTTATTCATAAGTGTCCTCAGAAATATCTCTTTGTTGGTTACTTGAATACACAGTTGACAAAGGTTAAAGTGACTGAGACTCATCCCTTCATTCCACCGATTTCTTACAATTCCAACTCCAAAATGTAACATATAAAATCTCTCTGATTAAGAGTAATATGTAAATGACACAAGCTAAATTCAAAATCCGTGGAGAAAGGAAGTGGCAATTGAAAGGGATGGTTCAGTGCCTGTAGACAATCAAAATAAACTATAAAAAAAATAAACGAAAGAAAAGACACAACCAAACCCAAGTCTCCCCAGGAAGGGCTCTGCGACATGAGCTGTAACGAATATTCTGCATATGTCTCCATTTTGTCAAATCTCATTAAAGGGGTTTCTTGCTTTATGTCAATTGAGCTGTCCAAAAATCATTCATCATTTTAGTGTAAAAAAAAATCATGCAGTTATTTAAATAATATCATATTAATGTTAAAGTTCAGCTGTCATTTAATAGTATGGCTTAATCAGACATAGCATTTAGGAAAAATAGTTTTTTCGGGCTTTACTTGGCTTTCAGGTTGGCAGATTCAAATAAGGATTTATGGGTTTCTAAACCAATGTATTCTTTCCATGTTTATGCTTGAGGTACCTCAGCCTTTTTTTGCAGCACCCTGTAGTCTGTTATTTTCAATAAAATCAAGTATCTCCTCATATTGTGTTTGAATACATTTGCAAGTAATTTGGAGAAGCTGAAACAAAAACATATGCTGTAACCTTTGACTTTGTTTTGTGTTTGGGAATCGCAGTTAGGAGTCCTAGTTTATAAGTGTTCCATAAGCCGAATGAAAAATATGATCTTTCTGAAACACGCTTGGGCTCTTCTTTTCAGACAAAAGGATTATGTAGTCAAACACCATGATGGCATGTTTCTGTGTGTCAGAAAGGCACTGGATTTCCTTTTGCTTTAACAGAAATGCTGAGCTGAGTCACCTGTCTGCATAAAAGGCAGGTTAGGATTTAAGCTCAACCCAGGTGAATGTGCCAAAAGAAATACCTTGGCATAGGTGCAACGTGCAGCAGAAGATTCTCAGGATGTTATTTAAAAGCATGTAATGGATAGACCTACAGTGAATTTCATGTTTGTGACTGTTGGGTAGAATGGTTTAGATAGCATTAGCCCAGCCACAGCATCATCACCGTGTTGTTTAGTCACAAGAATAACCATAAAATACAGACCCCAAGAAACCAGCACAAATTAGATAAAGAGAACTGTAAGAAAAAATAATTAGCACAGATTGGCAGTTGTGTCCTAATTTCTGCACACTTCAGTACATAATGTTTCACTTAATTACTGGAACCAATAAAAATGCTGGAGGACTGTTCTTCTCATCATTATTATACGGAAAAGGTAATGTTAAACTGAACATTGCTCAGCTTAGTTGCTGCTCTCAAAATATGTATCTGCTGATATGCTTGAAGTCATATGCCTGGCTAACACCCTGTGCATCAAATTAGAGACTAACTAGTGCTATTTTTACCATCTGGGAAAGGTAAAGCAGCATCTCTTCTGAATCTGGCCAAATATATTAAGATATTAGATATTTAGATAGCTGGAGGGCTGAATTGTGCCTTTTGTATGACCTAAATTCCCTGGCCATGTTTGTGTGCATAGAATGTTCTGGAGATGGGGAATAAAAGCAGGGACAGGTTTTGTAGGTTGATGTAGCTCACAAAAGAAAACAGTGACGTAAAAGGGACAGGTCTATCCTATCCTACTTTGCTGCTCTGGCAACTTAAGGTAGTCAGCCATATGTATTTTGGGTCTTTGAGTAAGGAAACTTTTGTAATAAGTACTTTTAAATAGTCTTGCTTTGAAATGAGCTGTACATTTGTAATTTTATTTTCTTTCCCTGTAAATAAGCCTACTGAGGTTCTACTGAAATAGTATTTTCCACTTGTGGCATTGCATTACTTGATGCATAGTATCAGCATGTTGATAATGTCATGACATTTCCTTTTCCATGTAGCCATAGCCCTGAACATCCTGAACATTTTATGACTCCTCTTTAAAACTGTGAGACTATAACAGAAGCTCAGTGTCGTTTCAGTTACTGAATTCCCAAATAATAGCTTTTAATATAAGGAAATGGCATCTTCTGTAGTCATTTGTGATATTGCTGTCTCAGACATCTATCCCTTGGCCTCTACCCCATTGTGAATTGAGGAGCACACAGTGTGTTAAAAGGAAGCAGAGAAGAGTATGTTCAATCTTTTGCCCATATTCTAAGCCAACAACTTAGGAAAAGCTTTTAAGAAAAGAATTTGGACAGTCTCCAAGCCACACACGGCCCGTTGGGAAGCAAACAAACCTAAAAGTAACCATATAAAAATTGCAGTAGATTTGAATCTTTATCCAATTAACAGATAAATTCTATCACCCCTCCAAACTGCAGAAAAGTATTTTAGAAAAATGGCTACTACCCTCCAGAACAAAGTTTTACTCTTTCTGGTTGACCAGGAAATTTTTATGCCAAAATCTTTTAATCTTCAGTTTTCAATCTTCCGAGTTGTTATCAATGATGTTTTGAGAAGCTCATGAACACATCTGTCTGCTGGACACAATGATCTCTTAAGGTCCCTTCCAACCTCTATGATTCTGTGATTCTGTGAAAGCAGACTTTTAAAATTCGATTTCCAACAAGACAGAGACACTAGCTCCAGCTAGTAAGAGTTCAGTTCTCTGGTGGTAAGTTACACGACTTGCCTACAGCTGCATGACCAAAGTGGCTACACCCAGAAGCAGGGAATGCCTCCACCTCTGCACCTGGTTGTAGTCAGGCTTCTTCATTTGTCTTTCCAGAAAAATTCTGGTAGTCCTGTTTCCTGCATCACTTCTAGTCAACTTCCTTGTACTTTTGACCTCCAAGATATTCCACACTGTACAGTTATTTTTCAATATTGCATGGAATCACACGACAATTTAAGTTAGAAGACTCTAGAGGCCAATTGATCCAACTGAAGTCTAATTAGGGCAAGTTGCTCAGAGACTTCTCCAGTCAAGTTTCTGATGCATCCAAAGCTGGAGATACCTATGGCTCTCAGTAATCTGTTCCAGGACCAATTGAATTAATCAATTTTTCCAGGCATCTAATTGAAATTTCACAGCATCCAACATGGGTCCATTGCCTCTGGTCCAAAGCAGAATTGATTTTAAAACTAAGTGTTTTAGAATTGGCCCTCAGAGTTTGGGCCTGCCTTACAGTGATTCCTAGGAGTTCTCAAACAACTTAAGCAGTTCTGGGGAGACCCCTGTGCTCATTTGGATGAGATGGCATTCACTGTAGGGCAACTCTTTAAATAGGGAGCAAAGTGCTCTGCCTCCACCCATTGACCTGTTTGGGTGGCCATTCAGCAGTAGGTGTACAAGGTTTTTTTACTTGTTTTACCTGCTTTTTCATACTCTGAGAGTTGTGAAAAGTTAATTATGTCTCCTCTGCCTTCTCTCTTGACTTCTTGATTTCCATATGCAGAATAACAGCAGAGACCGTCACGTCCCTGTTGAGGCAAACAAGTGTTACCGCTGTCTTTTTCCACAATTTCCTTACCAGTATCTGTTTCCATCCCCAAAAGTCCATAACAGAAGATTTGCTTCTGAGCTAAAGCCTATCTCAATATCAGTCATACTAGGCCATGACTGTCAAGTCTGCAATTTCTGGAGGAAAGTCTTCATACCACCGATACTGAGTGAAGTTTAACATACAGTTGCATTTGCCTTGTTTTCATGCTCTTTCCAGCAGGAACTTTGCATATTTGGTGGCAAGCCAAAAGAAGTTTGAGTAGCAATTCTTTCAGCAACTTTTTGTTACATACTTTTACTTCAAGATTTATTTCTAGACTGAAAATGATTGAAATGGCAAATCCTTTAGCAACATGTCTGCTCCATGTTGAGTATTTACAGCTGCAGCTGTTTACTTCAGTAATTTCGACATTGATTCAGAAACATATTTAAACATATGGTTAACTTAAACCAGAGGAGCAATTCCCTTAACTTGCAGGAGACTGAATAAGGAGGGGGTGAGTGGCAGAATGATTCCGGTTCATCTCTTGCGGCAACACAGCTTCTATTGTGCTCCTCACTCAAGGCCGATTACAGAGCAAACCCTGTCCTTAATATTTCTGTTGATAAATGGAAACCATAAAATACACATAGAGTATTTTAGTGCTTGTTACTGTCAGTAGCTGTTACAGACTTTTAAGCACCTAATATTGTTACTTATTTTATTGTTGTACTTGTTTGTGTTTTAATATGCAACTAATCTTTATCAATTGTGAGGTGTTTAATTTTTTTTTGAAGGAAACTGGTAACTTTTTGTGGTGCTGTTAATCATGAGTTAGTCTTTGGATAAGGAACATGTGGTTTGTTATTCCAGATTAAACCTTGGCATTAATTAGTACCTGGTTATTCTTCACTTTGTCTCTGACTTTAAAAAGAAACCTTGTTTCTTTGTTGAAGTGATGGACAAAACATCTGGAAAATGTAATGTCAGCAAAATTCCCAATGGGAAGCATTCTTCATTATTGGGAGTCCAACCAAAAAACAGGAAATGTACCTCTAGGTCTGAGCAGCAAGAATTTTAAAGTAGTATGGGATATTGTGGGTTCCTTGGTCCCCATTTAGGTATGACATAATCTGATGTGTGTAAGATTCATTTCTTGGTTTTAATAATCAAGAGCCATTTTATAAACCTTGCTCATCTTTCTTGGACAGTCTTCTATATGTTGTTCCCAAAATGCTTTTGCAAAATTTGACTCCAATTCAGTGTTAGAAATATTTTTCAGATCGTGTACCATAGAAGGCACAGAAGGTCTTTTGAGCTGCTGTATAATCACCGTAACTACAGCAGGCACTGTACATGGAGAATTCCAGGCCAGGTACTGAAGGTGCTGAATGCATCACAGAATCAGACCAATTTCAACATTTCAAGCATGTAGCTGTGACTAGTTCAATGCCACCTTAGCCTTTGCAAACCTGAGGCCCCATCATCCCTACAGAGTTAAGTTTGCTTCAAACCTGGGGGGAA
This sequence comes from Gallinula chloropus, assembly GCF_964237585.1. Classification (NCBI taxonomy): domain Eukaryota; kingdom Metazoa; phylum Chordata; class Aves; order Gruiformes; family Rallidae; genus Gallinula; species Gallinula chloropus. The sequence goes on from NC_140090.1 coordinate 72,123,041, forward strand.
AAAAGGAGCATCATGATTTATCTTTACATTTTAACAATTTAAATGCATAGGATAAAATAAATGGGTGTTTTAATCTCCTTGCACGTCATCAAAGTCTTAGAAGGGCATGTCCCTCATTCACTGAGAATTGCATTTGTATTGTAGCATTGTTTTATTTTTCAGGTTGTTGGAAAGCTTTATCCATGTGTCAAGCTGCTTACACTACGTCCATTATGAGTAGGGCTTTCAGGATTCTTCAGATGATATTTCTAATTCTATTTCTATTTTTCATTCCTTTTTTAAATGTACAATGGCCTTTGTTCTGTCCTCTATTCACTCTTTTCTGTCATCTGGAATTACTATCTCATTTGCCTCCCTTCCATCTACTTGTGTCCAGCTGAACAGCTGGAAAGAACATTATCTAAAGCACGGTAGTGTTTCTGCAGGAAAGCAGGGTCCCAGTGGATAATTAGCCAAGCTAGTCCTAGACTGCGTATACCAAGAATGTAAAGCATCATAATAGGTTAAATATCATGTAACCCTTTGTGATTGTTCTCTGTAGTGAGATATGTTGACTACCATTAAGCAGCTAGAGCCTGAAAAGATTCACAGTGTCATGAGTGAAACAGAAAACATTTCACAGTCAGCCTTGTCATGTCTGAACCACGATAGATGTCCCGTGACATGCCTTCATGAGAAGGTATGTCTTACATCAGTATAATCATTGCAGTGCTCTTTTGCAGTAGTTACAAGTAATTTCCAGTTGGTTGAGTTCTCTCTGACATGATATTTAGGAATAGTGAAGGTAATGAAAATATTTTGAATGTGGTGAGCCTGTTTATGTGGTGCAGGATGAAGTAGGAAACCTGTTAGCAGCTGCTGACATTGGTAATTGCTGAAATAATTGGAGAGAAGTCTTCAGAAATCAATGAAGTCAATCTCCTTAAGACCATTAGTAAATAACGGATCATTTTGTTCTTGACACCACTCACACTGTAACTGTCACAGAACAATATATACCAAATTTTACACATCTCATTTACTACAGAGTGTTTAAGCTACAAATACCTAAATGTAATGTCTTCTGATCACAGACCTGCATGATATCTTGTTGCATGGGTTGTTTCATTTTAATCCACAATTTTACCAGAAGAAATAGAATTATCTTGGAAGTGATGTCAGAAAAGTTCAACCCAATTGTGTATGGCACTGTCCTTGTTTCAGTCCTGGCAGATCTTCATCTGGTCTACTCTTCATTGACGATCATTCCCCATCTCTTCAATCAGAGTGTTCCAAGTTTTTCCTAATGTTTACCCAAATTGTTCTTCCTGGGTAGACAGAGCTTTCATGTGCTGGTGCATTAGAGATTTCTGTTGTCTGTCATGGCCTGTGACTTCTGTGGTGGAAAGAAATTTCTGCTGCACTTTTCAAGAATTAGAGAACATAAATAATAGTGTACAGAATTAAAATCCAGTTTCCAGTTTTCATCAAACCAAACCTTTTGATGGGATTCAGGAATGTAAAAATGGAAGACTTGGATAGTGTGCTAATAAGCAAACCCTAGAAGCTCAGCCTCTCCCAACAGTAGCTTCATGCATAGGTATCACTGAGCTATGCCAATAGAGACATCAAAATTAAATCATTCTTATGAGGTTTTGGGACTAAAACTAGAACATATACTAAACTGACTAAAAGTAACATTTGAAACTCAAACAAGATCAACAAAATACAGAGAATTAACTTTTTCATAGCACTTCTAAACATTTTGAGAAACAAGCAGTAATATTGTCACACAAATGTCAGAATTTTTAAATTATTTCTCCCACCCTTGCCAACAGATACACCAGCATTTTGGACAGATCTGGTATTTGGAAAAAAAAATGGTGGGAATGGGCATTGTTTTGCCTAGTCTTCTGTCAGGTCTCTGCAGGAGCTTTGATAATCTTTATCAGGTAAAGAAGCTCTTTTGAACATTCTGAGTGTGATTTCCAGTAGCACTTGGCACTTTTCTTGCCACACTTGTTTGAAATTGTTGGCTTTTAATGAAAGAAAAAATAATTCAGCTTTCCAGCATGATTCTGATTACACACCAAGGACTTTATCTTTAAGAAAACAATGAAGTCATCAAATTGATTTAAAACTGCTGTGATAGCAGAATTTTGTCCCTATTAGCTAATCGTTTAGAATAGATGGTTTTCATTCTAGCTTATAGTAGCAGGTCAGGGGTTTGGCTGTATTCAAGACACATAGGAGATTAAGTGACCAATAACTGCAAAAAAGGAAAACTCAAGATTTGCAGAGTGCAATTTTTGTTCAGGTCAGTCACTCAAGTTCTACCACAAAATCCAGGATGTGAACTTGCAAGTCATATTTCTGTGAGTAGTTTTCTTATCCATAGCCCTAATATTGAATGAGGTTCTCTTTTTGATGTGAGCAAGTATTGGGGGGGGTAGGGGGGTGGAGGGGGTAGATGTGTGTGGTGGAGGTGGTTGTTGTTGTCGTAGTTTTACAAAGTAGGCCATAAATGATGACTGTGAGAAATCAACAGCTAAGGAGAACTAGGATCATTTAAAGCTGGTTTCAGATAAATTGGTGTTGCTGGGGAAGAAGACCAAAACTGAGGGAGAATTTACATCTTTGGATAGTATGTCACTATTTTGTGTTGGACCTTTGAAACTCTGCAGAAGAAATGTTCACACATCACTAACCTACTGAGCATCTGTCTGAAGAATAACAAAGTTATAAATGAGAAATTGTGGTCTTACAATGAGCGATTGTTTAGTTGGTAATCGGGAGGATGAAAATTTGCTAATATTGGCTGGTTCTTGAACTAATATGGAAGATTTGATCCTAATCAGGAAGGCAAAGAAGTCAGTGAGGAAATTGAGCAAATAGGGAAGACAGAGAAAAACAATTTTATCATCAACACTGAGATTTATGTACTTTACAACATTTGTGTGGCTCCAAAGTAATTAAATTAAAATCATTGCAATTGTTTCAGAAGGATTCCTGTAACCTGCTTGCTTCAGACTGATACATTTTTGGTGCTAATGCTTCTTCAGTCTTAGAATCAAGAACCCCTGAACAATCCTTAGAATCAACTCATTTATAAATCCTCTTCTAAAATAGATGTATTAATAGGGGCTTTTTAAGACTTGAAAAATTAGTCAATGAATTTGAATAGTCGGGAGCTACAATTTATTAGAAATATAAATTGTACTAGTACTCTCCAGATTAAAAACATATCCAAAGAGTTTTTCAGTGACCTGCAAATACTAAGGTGTTAGTTAACATGGCTTAGCCTGCAGGATCTCACACTCTGGTATTCTGTAATCCAGAAGGTTTTTTGTAACGTTGACAAGTTTTGTCTTACCTAGTAGATCTGCTGGTAGTTGAAGATTACAACACTAAGGGATAATTTTTCATCTTGAATAAAAACTGTATCTTAAAACTATTCTTGCACCTACTCCCTGCTGTCTTCCTGATACAAATGCTTCTGTAAGCAGAAAAAAGCCCCACAGAGAAAGCCAACCAATTGTCTGTGTCTATATTTTTTTATTGTTTTTAATCATGGCTGCAAATAATCCACTTAAACAGGGAATTGTTTGAGAAACATGGTTCTAAGTGTGCCCGGTCTTGCCTAGATGTTGGGAAGCATATGGCCTACGTTATCCATGCCAAGAAACTTCCTTGCTGCTTTCTGTCACCACTCTTATTTTTCTTCAAACACAGTTTTCAGTGTGAATGGCACACACGTGTTGATTGTGAAGGTAACATTCTTTCAGTACAGCCTTAAGCTAATTACTCTTAGTGGCAGTGAAGCTTTGTACCTCCTTTGTGAACAGCTATTTATTCTACTACACCAGTACAAAGCAATGTTTCACATTACCAGTTTACCAGACTATTACACCATTGTGATTTAATCCAGTGTAGGTGGATGGAGAATATGAGCCATCTGTTTTATTTAATGATATAATCAGTAAACAATATATGCACTTTACACATTTGGTCATTAAAGATGCCCATATTGTTGGGCCCTGTATTTACATTGTAAATTGGTGTATTCACACATCAGCCCTTTCTGGTTTAAAAGGCTTGCTGTGTTCATAAGATGGTACAAAGCAAGCTCAGTAACCGCTCAAACCCAGCGCAGGTGGTCGAGCTAGTTGCCACGCAGATCAAAAGTCAAACAACTGTGAATCTTCCTTTGAAATGACATTTAGAGAGACAAGGCTGGTCTTATCTTCACAAACAAGAAAGAGTTATAGATATACATCATGAAGTTATGAGAACAAAAGGGGGTTTCATAATCACTCGGCATCAGACAATCCAGTACTGCAGACTTTTGTGAAGACATCTTTGGAATATAAAGACCATCTTATTTTCCTGGACAAAATTTAGAGGAGTGAGTCTGAATTATTAAATAAGAGAAAGTTGAGTGGTTTCAAAACTTCAGAAACAAGAAGTTGCCTGCTCTCACAGTCGATTTAACTTCATTTTGTTTTCAGCAATACTTAAGCAGAATAAAGCAAACAGCAACAGTGAACCCCAATCTTTTTCAAGGGATAGAAGTAAATGGATGTATTTGTGCTAGAAACAAAGGAAATTGATTTCTGTTTCCCCAAAGTACCCTTGATGAGCACCAAAAAGTAGCCACCAAACCGTATTAAAAATTATTGATAAGAAAAATCTTGTTTGCGTTTTTAAGGACATGGAAGATCACATGAGCCCATATTAAAACAGTAATACTCATTTTAATGTTTTGGTTCACAGTGATCTGCATTAGATGCCTAGAACTTAAGGTTCTCTCCAATTAGGAGGACGCATTTCTGATTGTATTTTATGAAGAAATACAATTAGGTTTATCACTTGGTGAAAGCTTGGTTGTCACTGCCTGCAGTCAGCGAAGGGAAAGGGCTTGGGGAAGGGGTATGGCTAAGTGTGAGCTTGCAGGTCAGCAAGGCTGGAGGAGTAGTCCTGGGCTTAACACACAGCTGCTCATGGGCCTGCTAATAAAGGCAGAACTCTGTGAATGGCAGGTTTTTAGCTGAGGTTGAGATTATCTTTTAAAGAAGCAGAGTATCTGTCAGGATGAGGTCTTATTTTTGCACTTGTATAAAAAAAACCTAGCTGCAAATTAGTAATATACAGGAGACTTTCATTTTGGTTTCTGTTCCTACATAATTCAGCTGTACTTGGAGGTTCTGAATATATATACACTCAGTAACATAGCCTGTGTGCTAAAAAGAAGTGTGTTCACTTTCTATTTAGTGTTACAAACATGAGGACATAGCTCTGTAAGTCTTTAAATCTATTTCAAAGGCAAACTAATTATTATTCTTTTTTTTTAATCTTGGGGTGGGAGGAAAGAAGATTTGTTTCACCAGGGCTTTTTTATGCTGGCACGAATTTTAGAGATAAAGTATTTTCAAGTGTATGAGCAAAGAGAAGAAAACATCTCATTTTATGAGCCATTATATGTGCTTTCAAAATATATAACATTTTTATGGTTAAAATATTTGAAGTAAAACTCAGCTAAAGTGTCCCTTTTATAGTCTTCTCATATCTGTATTTCATGTAAGTTCACTATTAAGCATTGGCATGTTTCTGTGTGCTTTGTGATGTGGTGCCTTCTGATTTTGGGATATTGTGTAACTAACATTTATAATCTTATAAAGGTGTTGAGATTTTTTTTGTTCCCATCCCAAAACAGGAAAAAGAATCAGAGACTTGACTACTAATGTCTGAATCCTAGCTTTGTCCTGGGTATATCTTGGGTAACTGTGGACACATCTGTTTCTGTGCATCTCTAAAATGAGGATAATGTTCCATATCTCAGCAAAGCGTTCCAAGAGCACATGGCCATAATTAATCTGCGCATGGTCCTCACATGACAACCTGGGGAGAGTTTGTGAATGATGGACTCACTGGTATCAGTGCCTGTCCTGGTTTGGAGTCATGGCTTAAATGGATTTAAAAGGGGTGAAAGAGAAGCATGGGAAGAATTTGGACTAAATGGGCGCAGAGTATCTGATTTCCCATAACAATCCATTGCAAAGTATGTACCTGATCTTCTTAAATACTGAATGTACATATGAGAAAGAGGACACATCAATTCTTTGTTGTCTCTTCAGATAATATAATTTTGAAGGCTACAGGTGACTGGCTCATTTTTCCTTGTGTGACATTTTCAGTATGTTGCAGACAGCAAAGAGTTGATCCAACAAATGGAATTAATGCATCCCTGGAAACATAATGATTAAGGGTGTACTTAGTAGAGCAGTAATGTTAAACTTGATGTACTAGCCCAGGCAACTGCTTCTTCCTTATCAATCTCTCCTTACTGCTTCTGTCAGAAATGATGTTCTCATAGCTTGTTGTGGACTGAGATGTGTTATTGCTGGCTGCTGTCAACCTGCAAACAATCAGTACTTTAAATGTTTGTTAAGTACTCAAGGGTTCCTCAAAGAAGTAGTATATCCTTACAAATGCAATGCTTTATGACTTACTATCACAGCACTGACAGTTTGTTGTTCAAAGGTGTGCAGGAGAGATGTGTAGACTCAGGGGTAAAGATAGACACTTCTGGCCAAAATTATGCTTAGCATTAGAGATAAAAAGAATTATAGTTTGTTACACAACAATGGATGGGTAAAGTCATGAAGATGATGTAGGAATATATGTATGGGAACGATGACATACTAGAGAGCCTCTGAAATTCCAATGTTTTGCTGCTCAACTTCTGATTAAGGAGGAAACAAAAATCTGTATTTCAATTGCATTTTATTGAAACGTCCAGTGAAATGATACTGCTCTCAGCTGTAAAGTTAGAAGACAGTTGTTAGTAGGCACATGTGAAATCTAGGGTAAAATGAAGTTTGGATGTGATAGCTGGTAACGATGCTGTAGAGCACATTTTTCATGCTTTATAGAACATCTCATGCTGGTGCACTTGGTTGGTCATATTTTAGCGGTCATCTTTGAATTATTGATGGTTTATTAAAGCTCTACCAGCAAGCAGTAGGAGAATGAAGCTCCCACATGCCAGTTCCTTCAGATGATTTCTCTTTGAGGAATCTAAGTGATCAAATGAGATGTGACCAATTCCTGTTTGAAGAATTATAAATGGCTCAACTCATTGTTTGTTAGCGAATTCCCAGTGTCCTCTTTGGAGTAAATGACATACTTAGAATTAGATGATATACGCATATCATGTTAAGCATGTTGTAGAATTGATTTATAATAAACTACATGAACTGTATGAGCAGTGTTCCAGATGCTTAGCAGTCAAATAAGGAAACAGGGATCTTGTCTCAGAGATGCAGTCAAATAAGGAAATAGGGACCTCATCTGAGAGATGCACTCTGGGAACAGACAGCATGTAGGTGGGGTAGGGAATGTTGAATCCATCCAAAGAAAAGGCACTGCTGCAGAGCTGCTGCCAGGATCTGTTTCAAGCAGTGCTTGGGGTTTTTTTATGCTTATAATTCTGTTGGTTGAAAAGCTTGTTGCCAAATCCTCGCTCTTTAAATCTAAGAGGAGGAGCAGGTACACAAGATACCAGAGAAAAGCTGGTTTATAGACTAGTGTACAGCAGAGTTTCTCTTTTGTCCTCTTGTTCCACTGACCCAAGTAAATACATATTTCATAGGGAAATGTTGTGACTGACCTGGGTAATAGAGGTAGGTTGGGAAACCTATCAAACCTGGCCCTCCTCTCTAAAATGTTGAGTTCTGAGACTGACTTTAGTTTAAGACCCACTCTACCTGCTTTCTTTGATCCAAACGCTGACAATATGTAACCGTCATTTAAAGGAATGAACTCCTTTGTGATAAGGGATCCAAGAAGTGGCCCCAGAAACCACCTCCCCACATGGAAAGCCACCACCCTCTGATTTGATGGCTTCCATGCTAATGCATCTTTTAAGGGGGCCTCTTTGTCCTGCGTTGTTAGTTGTTTGGCTCTTCTTTTATTTCAGTCCTAATTGTCATTAGCCTTTTTTTTTTTTTTTTTTTAAAGGCATCTGGGGAATAGGAGTTTATTGCATATTGTTGTGTTTGTCTAAAGGCAATTGCACAAGCTTGAAACCTAATCCTTGTAATCTTTCCTGCTAGGGAGAGCTTGAGATAAATACTGCTGTATGCTTGGTGGGAGTGGGTCTCTACTTTTTGATCATCCATGTCTAAATGTTGAGTAATACTTAAGGGAAAACGTTCTCAAAACATTCCTTAGATGATTATTAGATTATATTTTATGTTTGATAAAAACTGGAAAATTGTGTAAATATTTGCTTAACATCCCACCCCTAAAGCAATTTATTTCCTTTCTGGCCTTCAACCCTCTTGCTCAGTGAAATGAGATCAGTCACTTTCTGTTTATATTCAGTTTCACTTCACAGTTTTCATGTATGTGTAGTGCAAGTCCTCATTGCAGGAGAATATTTAAAAAGTAAGTGGGGAATAAAGAGGAGGAAAATATTTGAAGAATATTTTCTAGTGTCTTCCCATGTTTTAAAAGTAGATAAATGCTATGATTATACTACTTGCACATGACACACTAGTAACTAGTGTTAGTAGAAATCTAAAAAATAATCCAGTCCCACTTTTATATCAATTTGTTTGTGGCATAGTACGATCAGTTTGTATGTACCATGTTCCTGTGGCTACCGCTCAAATCAGCCTTTGGGAAAAGCAAGCACGTGAGAGCTCTCATTCTGCAACGAGGAAATCACTTTTCATCTTGGATACTGCATGGTGGTTGAGTTTTCTGGGACGTGCTGGCTTTTTCACATAGACAACAGTCTCATCTGGGCTTTTTCATTTTGGATTGATATAGAGTATGGGTCTTAAAACTATGGACAGCAGAACAAATGTGGAGTCATGATTAGAGCTCGACTGGATGGGAGGAGGGGCTTAGGGTAACATTGTACTGTGGAAAACGAACCACCAGATTGAGTAAATATTTAAATGATTTAGAACAGTTCTCTGCACCAACCAGCGTTGAAGCATTTCTGTCATACGTTGCAAACCGGCTGTTTCAGATACAAGTAGTTTCTCTTGAGTTCTCTTTCTCTCCCACCATGTTTTTGCAATTAAATACTGAATGAAAATTCTTTTTCCTTTCCTTTTGTTTTGTTTTTTTTTTGTTTTAAATGTGTTACTTTTTCCTTAATGTGTAGCAGCTGATTTTTCCTCTGTTGGCTCACTTGGGCACAGAGACAAACCTCCTTTCAAGGAACAGAGTTCCAACATTGTTGTTGATTATTTTAATGGGAAACTGTCTGTGAGGCAGGCTCTTCAGCTTCTTTCTGGGGCCACAAAAAAAAAGGCAAGTATTTTATCCGTAAGTAAACCCCTTCCCTCTGCAATGTGTATCCCCTTCCCGCTGTAATGTGGATAGACTCACAAAGAAAATAGACATACAGTCATGTCTCCTCAACACGCTCACAAAGACCTTATTTTCAAGAGCAGCCAACCTATAACAGGCAGTCCCTTGGGAACACAACTGGCTTTCTTCAGTGTGAGCTGTTCTTGGTGCTTCCCACAAAGTTGTGTTTGAGGTCTTCTGCTCCTTTCAGGGCCAAAGGGCCAATTTGCTTTCCAAAAGCTCTTTGCCCTTCTTTTTTTCTGGCTTACACTATCTTACCTTCCCAAACTTTTGAGTTGCATTTCTTGCAGGTGTCTTGTGCTTCCTCTCCATCCTGTTCTCTGATTTTCATATCCTGCCAATCTGAGATGGTTTTAACAACTGTTGACAAATGTCTTCACTTAGAATCACAATGTGGTTGCCCAGAAAAAAAAAGGTGGCCTTTCTTCCTTTCTCTCTATGAACTATGAATGAGAGGGCTGGAGAAACTCCCCTGTGAGGACAGGCTGAAACAGCTGGGATTGTTCAGCCTGGAGAAGAGAAGACTCGGGGGGACTGTATAGAGGCTTTCCAGTATCTGAAGGAGGCCTATAGGAAAGCTGGAGAGGGACTTGTAATGATAGGACAAGGGGTGATAGCTACAAACTGCAAAATGGTAGATTTAGACTAGATATAGGGAAGAAATTTTTCACTGTGAGAGTCGTGAGGCCCTGACGCATGTTGCCCAGAGAAGCTGTGGCTGCCCCTGGATCCCTGGCAGTGTTTAAGGCCAGGTTGGATGAGGCTTTGGGCAACCTGGACTAGTGGGAGGTGTCCTTGCCCATAGCAGGGGGCATTGAAGAAAGATGATCTCTAACATTCCTTCCAACCCAAACCATTCTGTGATTCTATGAACTGGAGGCATAATGTGTAAAAGCTTGGTGTAAGCTCACAATAGCACTTTGTCCTCTTTCACATCACTTGCCAAATAACTACTGTTGTGGCAACAGCTGTAACCAAGCATGGTGTCATCTAGTTTTGCCATAACGTGACTGGGTGCCAATAATTTTAAAATAATGTGAAACACACTCTCAGGCTTTGCAATGAGGCATCTGATTATTAAATTCCTTGGAATGTCATCTGGGTGGGTTTTTGAGGTTTTTAGACCCCTCTTTTTTTTTTTTTTTCATCAGTTCAGGTCTCAGAACTGGACAGTGTGGTGATTAAAAGAAAAAGAACAGAAAATTCTCTCATTATAGTAAACATTTCCAAGAAAGCTCTCACCCTGAAGCAGACAGCTCTGCTCTGCTTACATAGACAGCAACAGCAACGGCTCTGTGAAGGCTATCGGGGTGGAGGTTATAATTGTGGCTACTAGTTGTTTGCTGTTCTTTACTGTAGCACTTTCTCTGGTGACAATAAATGCTATTTGTTCTTAGGCTTCTTATTCTGAACTACTTATAAAAACTAAAAGGTAGGAACCTGGTGAAGCATTTGTTTTTAATACATTGCTTACATTGTGCTGCAAAGGACGGTATTCAGCATTATTGTTAATGATTGAAGCATTAGCGTTTAATTGTGTAAAGCAATTAAAAAGCTCAATATTACTACTTCCTGGGCTGAGTCCATTAATACAGCAAGCATTAGTAAGAAATATACTGAAGAAGTTGAACAAGGTCATAAATGTTCTGTGTGGAAAGAGCACCTAATGCTTTTTTCCAAGCCTTTAAGAAGTAGTTTACAAAAAAAAAAAGAAAAGAAAAAAAAAAAGGAAAATCCAAACAAAACCTTGTGAGGTGAATAGATAAAAAGCTTTCTTGGTTTAGTTATGTCAGTTTGGCTTTTTCCTGTAATTGCTAGGGTTGTTTTGTTCCTAAAGAGGGAACGGATGCCAAGCTAAAGAGGTAATTTCTGAGCGCTGTTTCAAGATATTGTGAAAGTTCTCAACTTTTCTTTAATAAGAAAAATAACACTTCTCTAATGATGTCTGTTTATTGCATATTGTTCTTCTGTATGCAGCTCGGTGCAGCTGGCAGCAAGTACTTGAGAAAAACCCAGGGCTGAAGAAAAAGTATAGGGGAATCTGAGTAGCCCTGAGTACCCGCAGACTGTGTGCACCGACTCCTCTGGGTGCTGTCAAGCAGTCCTTACCTTACATCACCACGGATGAAATCGAAGAGATCATTTGTGTTAGATCCCAGGTGTCTTTACATTTGAATCTGAACAGGAAAAAGCTCCTGGCAGCGTGAAACTGGATTGGAGGTGTTGATACTCCAACCACGTCCGGATGTCACTCTCCTTGCGTCAGATGGGCTGGCTGTGGGGCTTACTTTCCTTTGGTAATCTTAGGAGTTACTTGCACAATGAAAGGGCCAGGTTTTTCCGACCTGTAAAGAGTCACAGCAGAGCTCTCCAGTTGTAAAGTATCATTATGTGCTCAGAAGTGAAGAGGCTTTTACTAGGGAGGAGCTCAAAGCAAAACCCTAAATGTGGATATTTCTAAACCTTGGAATCTGTATCCATGTCTGAGTTTTTGCTGGTTACATGTGCCAATAGTGCATTAAACCAGCATATGACATGGAAATTTCCCTAAAACACAGTATTCCACATCCAGGTTCAGTTACAACTAATTTCTGCAGGGTCTGCTAGATAGTTTCCAAGGGAAATTTTTGTTTAATTTAATATCAAGCAAAATCCACCATATATCTTCAGGTCTCTACTTAATATTTTAATGTGTGCGGAACAGGAGCAGCACAGGCAAGAATAATACAGTGTTTCCCAAAATGACTCATTTGATCCACAGCTTAGGAAAAAGACTAACCTGAAGAAGGAGAAGCGAGTTCTGTCTCTAGATCCACACAGGTTTTGGCTTCTCTAGTGATGCTGCAGTCAGAGCATCTAAAAAAGATACAGTTGTTTTCACTCCAAAAGAGAGTTGATTCTTCGTGCATAGTTGACACTACTGTTTAGGCTGATGAGGGTAAATTTTAGGACAAACCACAGGAAATGACTTGGAGAGGTGGAGGATATTAAGAAAATACTGTACTGCTGCTTTAGAAGTAAAATGAAACACTTTGGGCTTCGTTTTCCCATACAATGTCTAAAGCCATTGTTTTGATAATTTTTTTCCCCAAAAAATATTGCAACTATTGAAAACAAATGTGCTTCAAAACACATAGCTGCTTTTTGTAATCTCAGACCAAGACAAGTCACACAAAAATCCTCCTCTTCTCATAGAAGTGAAAAAGTATTCCTTTTCCCCTTCCTCTGTCCTCTCACCTCCAGTTTTGAACTAATTTTTACCCCCTGGAAAGCATTACCTTCTGTGTGAGCTGTGAGAGGGAAAATTGTTCTTTTTGTTTGTTTTGTTTATGGAAGAATCTGCTTTAGCTGGGAAGAAGGATGCAGCAATAGGAATAGAAATAGCACTTCTAAGCTGACAGGCTGCTTCACTTTGGTATGTAGAGAATGGCAACAGAAGTCATTAGTATTGAGAGAATTCTGTCCTTCCTCTGTTTCTCTGCCCCTGTTGCAAGATGAGCAAGGGCTGACCTGAACTTTTGTTTGTTTGTTCTACTGTGGGGTTAAAGATTCAAGCTTTGCCCCCCACCCTGAATGTTTTATTCTGTTTTTGTAAGGGGGGAATTTAACTTTTGTGAAGGTAAAGAAAGAAATCCTTGCTCAATATAAGAAACATCTGAGCAAGACTTAAGGTGATAGATTATTTTTTTTTTTTTTTTTTTTTTTCCAGCTTTCTACCTGTGAAGAAGTACAGTATTTTTAGAGTGAGGGGTGATTGTGGAAAGCATTGATTGAACAAATAACTGCTTTAAGGCCAGTGCTAGAAATGCTTGCCAGTATAGTAATGTCAGTTGGAGGTGTGATTTTTGGCTGCATGTGTGTATTGGCAAAAGCCCTAGTATAGACATGGTTGTACCAGGGAGGGGAGAAAAAAGAAAGCTTTGGCTTCTATTTTACTTAGGGAGGGTATAAGCTCTAACAACAAAAGCACTTTTTTTCTGCTGGTAAGTTGCAAGTCGACTAGAAGCTCATGCCAAAATAGTTATACTGTTGCAGCAGCAAGCCTTTTTCATAGACTAGACTTCTGAGTCTGGTATCCTGACATTAGCAACAGTGCTCCTGTTATTGTTAATTTTAACAGCAGCAACATCTGAAGGTGATTTGAGTGCTTTAGACTTTGTAGCATTGCAGTGATCTTGAATTTACAGATCTGCATTTCATTTAGTCCCCATACTTAGGAGAACTGCGAACGAAATTACACTGGAGTCCATCTTTTGCATGCAAGACATTTCTTCACAATTCTTTTTAATGACTTTTGTCTAGGTACAACTCCAGTAAAAAGGTCTCTGTTCTTTGTAACAGTCTAAATCCTGAAAAAATGAGACGATTTTTTTCTGCTTTCTTTTTCTGATTATTTTCTGATTCATTACACAACTGTTTAGTGAAACATGGTTCTTTCTGGTGTAGCACAGTCTTCCTACCTAGGTTTTGTGGCTTTCTATAGCAGGTTTTTTTTCTTGACTGTCTTGGATATATTTGGATTGTGGAGGAGATGTCATTACTTCATGGAACTGTGTAGTCATATGTGTGACACCACAGGCCTTCCATGTGAACTTCCCGTCTATTTTACTCACACCTTAGGATGACAAAGAAGTCCTTTTTTTCTAGTACTGAAACACACTGCATCAACAATCTTCGATACATGAAATCAGAAGGGGCAAATACTCATTCCAGGTCCCAGTTTCGTTTCAGAAGAGCATTTGAGCTCTTGTGTAACCTCGCCTGAGTGCTCTCACGCTAAGAGAGCAAAACTAATACTGTTCCCAATTCTGTGAGGGGGATGATACTTGGAAATGTTATGCAATCTACCCTCAGTGATCAGTCCTCTGCTCATCTTCCACTGGCATCTCATACCAACTAACTCCCATAAGAAAATGCCAACACTGGAACCGTGATCGCTAGACTATTTGTTTCGACTGCTACTGCCTCACTATAATATGGTACAATGTGTTTGGGGGGATATTTTTATTTTTGCTTTAAATTACCTCTGACTTCATTGAATGTAAAGTTCAGCCAATGCTGAATGCCCTTGAGAATCCCGTCCTTCAGTTGCTTTTGGTTTTGGTGGTGTTCTTTATGTCCAGTATAGGACTCTGTAATATGTACTGGCATAACATCTCACTGGAGCAGAACAGTGATTTATTGTGCTAATTACTGACATCGCAAAACCACCGACAGTAAACTTGATCTTGGAAGGGGTGGGGAGGAACCCTGAACACTAGGTTAAGATCTATTAAAAAAGATTATGTGAATCTGGTAGGATGAGAAAACTAAGCTTGTTGAGTCTTAGAGTGTTTCCCCTTCTAATAAAAAAGGCAATGCTGAGGAAGATGGGTGTTAAATAAATGGTACACACATCTGAAGCTGTATTTTCAGTATTCTTGGTCTTTCAGTCTCACAGCTTATCTTCTTCTAGGCTTGTGAAGCATGAAATGTTAAAATCAATAGGTTTTTAGAATATTTGGACTTTCTGGAATTATTTTTTTTGTTGCTCTGTGACTTGGACAGCAAACATTGTGAACTGAGTAGCCTCAGTTTGTTAATCTCTCCCTTGGGTACATCCTTTCTTAGTTCAGCAAAAACACAAACAAAAAAATCTACTGCATGCGGTCAGTACTCAGCTTGCTTGGGCTCATGTGTCTTGTCAAAACCAGAATATTTTCTCTCCAAGACAAGCCCAGCCCCTTATTTTTGCTAAGAATTCTCAGATTTTTGTCCTGGATTTTAGCTGTTAACCCCTTTGCCATTTCAGCTTCAAAAATCGACCAAAAAAAAGTCATGGTATATTTAAGGGAGATAAGTATGTTTAACATTTTGCTCATTCAAATAGCTGAACTGTATCTGTTCAAATATAAAACCACCCCAAACAAACAGAAAAACCCAAGCAATCAGAACATCACCTACCCAAAACCAAAACTGGGAAATTTCCTTCTCAAAGGTGCAACTTTTCAAGAAACTTTGGTTAATGCACTATATACAGGAGGTTAAAATGGAAACACTCATACATCTGATCTGCAGTGACTGCTACACAGTACCTGAAGTACTTTGGCTGGAAGCAAAAATGTAAAAGACTGAGCAAATTCTGGCATTTGCAGCTTTATTCACCATATGAGCAGGTTGCTAGCAACCTTCTGCCTGCAAATGACTGCTAAGATCAACTCTCAGTGGCAGGTTCAAGGGAGTTCCTCCAGTCTTCTTGCTATGACACATACTCTCTCAGGGCAGCTATACCTCACCTCAAGAAATCTAAAAAGCATTTTAACAAAAATAAAACTTACTACAAATATTTATTCTTAGGGCACCTACCATATGAAATGGTAGAATGGCAAAGGTTTGCCCTGTGGTGTGCCCTTTACAAGGACAGCAACAAGAAAGAGCTGGGTAAAACAATGGTTCCTGGAAGAACATTTAATTGAAAGCTTTTCCCTTAAATATATCATCTTTCCAGAAATGCAGATGTGCGTGATAATCCTATAGGGATATTGGTATTTGGCCTCTAGGATTTTAAGAGTCCTGTTCCCAAGGTTAAGATATACAGAGAGCCAAATTTTATTTGAAACTCTTATACAAGACAGATATGGAAGCTCATGGAGTATTACATTGCAAATCACATGTTAAAGAGAGACACATGGCTCTTGAGCTATAAAATAAGTAGAAAAGGAATGATATTTAAAAGCTATCTTTAACCACTTGTTTTACTCATTAATCTGCAGTTCACAAAGCATTATTTTCAGGAGGGAAAAAAGCCTTATAGGATTGTTTCTGAAAAGCAGAGAAATTTCAGACATTTTCACTGCTAGCATAACTGTGTAACAATAGCAAAACAAATACTGAGGTCGAGCAATGCTTCTATGAGTGAATGTGTTGAACAGCTGCCACTTTCCACCCTTGAGACTTCTGCATATCTATGTTGGATGAAGTGATTCCTGTAGCAGATTTGTAATACACTTTGTGTTGCAGGGGGCTCAAAGGGAAGAGCTGAATCTGTGATACGATGCCTTAATGTAGATTTCATTGAATCAAGGGGGATGTCTGCTATTGGAACGATAAGGCTGTTGGTTGTGAGCAAATACAAAGGTCTGAGTGTGCTCCATGGCAAAACTCCTGAACCAGTGCAATACCATCACAACAAGGTACTGAACTTGATAGATACTCCTTTCCAAAAACATATTCGAGGGCGTCATATTTTGCAGAGTACAGTTAAGCCTACTCCATAAGCAATGCATAAAAATATAATTAATAGTTTTGATTAGCATAAAACTTTGATTTAAAAGAACACTAGTTACCCGTTGACTGACTGCAGTTTATTGTTGCAATCAGCCCAACAGTCCTTGGAAATAAACAGTTTGTGTTTTCAAAAATCGAGCTCCAGTACTTGCTTTTTCTTTTTTTCTTTTTTTTATATTCAGATCAGAATCTGGACCCTGAGTTTCCTACACCCCAGAAAATGCTGCATTCCAAGGGTTCCCAAATTCAGTGTGCTGAGTTAATGCCAGCACTGAAAGCAAGAGCAACTGTAGCCTCACGGCTACTCCTGTCATACATGCAAGAGAAGTTTTTTGTTCAGATCTGAATGCTTCTACCTTGAGAGCTATGAGAGACCCATTCCAGAGCAGCCCAATGTTTAAATGTTTGGGTAGCCCATCAGGTTTAGGGGCTCCCTCCTGCAGTGGGGTGATACATCCTGGGGAGTTTGCTCTGGAGTTTCCTTGTTTCTTCTCCCTGGAAGCTGCTTTCTGAGCTGCAACCACAGTCGGTGCAGTTGGAATGTACCGGCCCAAAATGTTGTGTGCCCTGCTCTGAGGAGCAGAAAATAAAACTGAGCAGAAGCCTCAGAAAGAGATTCTCTATCTCAAATCTGGCAGTAGATAAAAATCACAATGTAAATACCAGGGATTCACAGAAATTCATCTAGACCGTGAAGTATAACCTGGAACCAATTAGAGGAGTGGATGTCATAGGCTTCAGGGCAACTGTTGCCATGGCTTGGGCCCAACCCTCACATAGTCATTTGTACAAACCCTGACATGAGACATGCCTGGGAATTACTGTCTAGGTGTAGGTCAGGAGGCTTGTCTCCCAGCTCAGCAGGAATTTTGTCTGGAGAAAGTCCTCTTCTTAATGGCTGTCCGGCTTCCTGATGTGTGGGCTCTAGGTATGCACGTAGGTGCTCATACTTTTTAGAAAGACTTTGGATAAGACACTGTTACTTGAAAGACCCAGAAGCAACTTGTCACCAGCCAAATGGGAGGCCCAGTAGTTGTCCCCGCTGCGGTAATCTCTCTTTGTTCTGCAGGATGGTAGCACGGCAGATCACGAAGTTACTGAAGGGTTGCATGAGCTTCCTGCCCTTCCAGGTATGGTGGCATAACAGCTACCTCTTGGCTCTGAAGCTTGCCTCTTTGTTAAAAATAAAATATGCTCAAGCGTCACCCTTTTTGAAAGAATTCTTCAGAGTTCAAAGTAAATTATCTCAGGGATGATGATAATCATTGGCCTTTAATTGGACTGTGGTGCTTAAAATCTAGAAACCAGTTCATGGTTAATCATTTAAGTTCATCAGAAATAAGATTCAAGTTGGGGCAATTAGACAATTGCTTCATTACTCAAACTGTCTAATGATGTTTCACTGATCTTTCACAAATGATAATACAGTAGATGAACTGTATAGTTGAAGAATAAGTTATTCCAGTTTTAGATAGTTGAAAAGTGACTTACCAAAACTGTTAATGGAAGTTATTCAAGATGTGCTGTCTAAATCCTTTCCAATTAGTGTTGAGGTCTTGAAGGGCCAGTCTTAGCTTTTTATTAATATGTTCGGTTTATTAATGTATTTTTTGATATATGCATAGTGTGACTGTCTGGTACATCTCAAGATGTTGCATAATTATTATCCTTTTAATTTGTTTTACTTGGGTTCTACTCCTTAGTCTTGCTTAAAATTCAGAAATATTTCATAGCTTAGTAACTTAATAACTCATTAGAAAGCCATGACATGTACTTGAGGTTACCTCAAAGGCTATCCATATTTAACAGTAAACTCAAGATCATTCACTGACAGTATGACTGTCATTGACCAGTTTAAATATTTAAGGTTGTGTTTTGACCTTTTGCCTTACATTTAAACCATATGGAGAAACTGAAATAGATTGTGTACAAAATTAGGATCTTTATCAGATGGCTAGGACGTTATGAAACAACAAAAAAAATACTAATTTGCCTGGTAATAGAACTATATATATATATATATAAAATTTACTAAATATACACTCCTATAAAATTTTCTTACCTTACTGTTTTAGATATGAGACTTCCTTACTAAAAATCCCTAATAAAAATAACTTCTGCTTCCAACTTTGGACCAACATCTGTGGCCATTCTTGCCTAAATAAGATATGAGATACAAATCAGGTTTTTGAAAACAGGACTGATTAAAAATGTTAATGGTGTTTTTCACATCTTTCATGCTTTTATTTTGTCAAATATAAAAAGGGCTTGTTTTGGATGCTTGAAGTGATGTTCTCTTGAGAAACTCTTTACTGAGATCTAATGTAGAGAATCAAGACTCGAGGAGAAGTTGCATCCTGGAGTCACAAACAAATTGGAAGTTTTTGAATGGCCTGTTCAGTTTTGATGGGCTTTTCTTGAAGGGTCTGAAATGACTGGGGGAGCCTTAGCTTTTCTGTGAAAATGCAGTGTGTCTTTAATTTCTGGCTTTTCACACTTCTTTCAGACCATCAACTGCTGACTGTAGAGGTTTCTCATGAGTGAACAAAACTATAGCTTTGCACGCCTGTGCGTGTGCCTGGTTTTGTCTGTGTTGATGAATACACATGACGTTTCTCTAGCTTGATTGTTCCCCATTCTCTCCCTTTTCCAGAAACAAAGTAAGCATGTTTTCATTGGTTTGTTATAAAAGCACAAGCTGTCATACTGCATTTCCAGGAATTCCACAGATTTTCATTGCCATCCTCTTTGATATCACTTGGTAATCATATTTATGTAAAAAGGCTCAATGATAAGCTACCCATAGAAAGGCCTAATGGCAGAGAGGGATGGAAGGGACATGGGAAAGTATTTTGTTTCCTGGCAAGGCTTCTGTATTGTTGTGCAGAGTCCCTCTGCTAGGTACCCTTCCTTCCCTTTTACTGTCTGCCAGTCTATGGATGGCATAACTAGGTGTCTCAAGGATTCATTACGTTGAATAATGACTCCAGAAAAGTGTCTGATGTGCTTCTGATACAGCACAACTAGTCTTCACACAAAGAGGTAACTTTGAAGAATGTGGCTTTGTATTCTTCTGTATCACACCTGCAGAGAAAACTAGCCTGTTACTGCAGTATTTTAGTACAGTGAAGGAAGTAATCCAAGATCCCCAGCTGTTCTTGTGGACAGCTGGTGACCCATAACCACATAATCCACAGTGTTTTGAACTGACACTTTGATGATAGATGCTTATTGTCCATGAGATGTTTTGAGACTGGGCAGTGATCTCTAGGTCCTAAATGTTGCAACGTTTTGAGGCAGGTTGTTGTTTTTGAGACTTCCCCTGAACGGATGGATGTTATTTCTAGTTGAGTATAGCAGTGTGTACTTCTTCACAGCTCTCTCTTCTCTCTGAAAGGCTTTACCTCCCAACTGCTTAAAATCTTCCTGCGTAAAAACTCCTACTTTGGAGTTTTATAGGGAGTTAACTGATTTGTTCCCAGGTGGGTTCTGCGCCTCACCAGGTGCCTTATGTACCAGGATGCATGCCTGCCCTGCTGTCTTCCTCATGGTGCTGAATGCTGGCCAGGAAGGCCTGCATGCTCTTTCCCATGCAGTGCCAGAAGCCTTTGGGAAATGTTTTGTTGCTGCCTTGGAGAGGAAACTGTAGAACCACTTAAGGTCTTGTAGCTCATGATAGCTAAAAAGCTTAAGGCTGCCCATGAGTATTGGTTTCAAAAACCATTGTTTCTCTAGTAAAGTCTAGAGCATGACATGTAATCAGCATCAGGATGCATTGTGAAGTGATGTTGAGGTCTGGTTATGTTATGTAATGGCAAGTTCTTAAGGTAGTGAAATTTGAGATATCTCAATGGGAAGCTTTGAGGCCTCTTAATTCTGTAGTACATGGTTCTCAAAGGCCTTTGCAAACCCATTTAACATGTATAGCATTAAGTTTTTTGTTTCCTAGCACCTGTAGCTTGGTTCACATTCCTCTCCACCTTTTCTTACTGCTAGTGTAGTGCCAAGTGGTTTCCAGAACTGCTTTTCCCTCAAAGACCTTTTCTGCTAACTTGTGTTCTAAATAAGTACAGGAAATGTCTTTATTATTTGCAGGTTGAAAGCATATCCAACTTTTCTCCTTCAAAAGAAACTTGGCCTTCTTTTAAGAGACAAATAAGTAACAAATTAGAAGCTGAAGGTGCTGTGCTTTTTTTTTCTGCAAGATTGAAGATCTTAAGTGAAGAATTTTTGCTATGACTAATATAGCTTTGTTTTAACGAAAGTTAGGGGGAAGCACTCTGTTTTGTATATAATGCAGCTATAACGTAGCTCAAGGTTCTCCTTAAAATCTAGAGTGAAACTGAGACTTAACTTCCCCAAATTGCTGAAGCAGTCCAAGATTTTTGTCTGGCTGTGGAGCTTTTGCTCTATTTATGCTGTAACTTGGAATTGCTTTCTAACCATTTCCTAAGTAAGCACAATTTAACCAGTTAGCAGACTGATTTAGAGGCTGAATTCCAATATCCTTGTTCTGTGAATGGCTCCATTGGCTTAATTAACTCCTTGGGAAGTAAGGAAGTATTCAGAGTAAAAGTGATAGACCTCATGTTTTAGCTAGTTATATTTAGCCAGCTGAATTACAAGTTCTTGTACATATGAAAACAACGGTGCTTTTCATAATTCTGTCCTCAAGAGATACAGTCACTACTATAATGACAATTAAAAAGTTTTATTGATGCATATATTTCTTAGCCATTACACATCGTGAAGTACTCAAAGAAAGCAGAGGATTCTTTGTTTAACAGCAAGGCAGCTAGCCCTCCAGGAAATTTTGCATTGTAATCTAATTCAAGGTTTGAAACAAATTTTATTCCCCATAATAAACTGACAAGTGCATGAGGTGAGAACACAATTAAAAACGCCCTGCCAATTTTATGAACAGATAAGCCAATGTACAATGAATTTCTTGAGTCCTCAGGAGACCTAATAGGTTTGCAGCAGAACCTCAGGAGCTGCTCTGTTGGGTGTTCATCTGCATCAGGTTCTCGAAAGAGTCGTTCAAGCACATTTCAGTGCATCCCAGAAAGGAGGTAGAAAAACATTTCTCATGCAGTGTAGCTGCTCTGGTATCTGTTTGGTGAAGAAAGTATTCTCTTCTGTTATCCGGACAGAAAACAACAAACACAAGATCTTAAAAACTTTTGGAGGAAAGTTCTTAAAAGATGTCATGTTAACTACATTTAGCTATTTTTCAGTTTAATGATAGCTAAATATGGTGTTTACCAAGGGTTAAATTAATTAACAGCTTCCTAATTAAAGCAAATATTTTCTCCTAGGGATTTAAAATGTGCTTGCTTGTTTTGGGTTTTTTTTTTTTTTGTTATTGTTAAACAGTCAAAATGCTTTTGTCAGATAAGGCAAGAAATGGATTGTTGAACCTAGGAACCTCCTGCATACTATTCCTGAATACATTAGCATTAAATATTTTGCCTTCCAGACACTAAATTATGAAAAGGCTCTTTAAAGCAAGGATGATAGGGAAAGGATGATGGAGGCCAGTGAGATGGTGCTTAACATATTCACTTGTAGCGCTTGCAGCCTCGCTTCAGACATGCTGTACTTCATGAATAGAGCTGTCTGTTCTCAGCTGAGTTTATAGGAATGCCTTGCACAGTGGCTTTGTTTGAAGAACTCATGGACTTAGAAGCTCAAGCTGAATATTACAGGTCTGAATGAGAATTGACAGAGCTGTGGGAGGAAGCTTTTCTTCTCTAGTCTTCTCTTTAAGGAAGTTTAAAGTTCTCCACATTCTCAACTCAACTTTTTTTTTTTTTTTTTACTTATCAAGTCAAGTGTGTTGTGCTCACTTTGATGTGGACCATAGACCAGTGTTGTGAAAACTCATCCTTGAGAAATACATAGCCCTTCTGACTCTTCCTGCCTCCATATCAGGCATTTACGTTTCCACAGGGCAAGCTGACTTTCCCCACGCTGTGGTAATTGTTTACTAGCACTGTTCATGAGCTCCGTGGCTTTGGTAAACAGCAGATCAAACTGGTTTGCCCCATTCTTACTAAAACATGAGATAGATTAACAAATTAGTAGTAGCAATGTGATTTAAATGTGATGATGTTACCCGGCATAGATTTTATAATGGGTATGGCTCAAATGGTGCATTTTCATGTACAAAATCCAGAGTCTGCTTTGAATGTTTATCTTAAATTTGTCTGTAAACTATGAAACTCCATTTCAACCACATAATTGCCTTTTAGTATGCTTGCCCATCAGCTGTAAAACGTCAAACAAACATTAGGAGCTTCAGCAATGGGTCCATTTTATGATTGTATGGTAAACTTTTTCATCCTAGCAAAGTTTATTTCATAGGTTGATAACATTCTAATGCATGAAGAAAACATGTTTTCTTTTTTCTGATTCAGTGTTCCACTGACAACTATCCTGAAGTAAAATATAATGAAGTCAGATTCAGTTTTATGAGCACTAGCATCATGTCATATGCTGGCAAAGTTTATGAAATAACTGGATATATACATTACATTAATATTAAAAAAGAACAGGGAGATTATGAAAAGGTATTTAATGGGACATGAGAAAAATATAACTTCCAGATTACAATACTGGGAGAAATGTTTTTCTGCTCTAAAATGTAATAGTGAAAATCTACTGTCAGCAGGGCTCTGAAACTTCCTCTCACAACTCTATTCAAATTTAGTAAAAATAAGTATTCTATCCATAAGACTTTGAATCATCCTCTAAGTTTCCATTGCAGAAATCTTTTCTGTCATCCTAGGTAAAAATCCAAACCATCTCCACCCCAGTTACTGAATCCTATAGAATTTTTCCATAGGAGTAATTAAGAACACTCATCTTTTCACTTTCTGCCATAGTTCTTAAGGAGCTGTGGGAGAAAAATAGAGTTTACAGGAATGGAAAAAAAGTCTTTCTGAGTGAAAGTGACTTGCCCACTGTCACATGTATGTCGTGAGCAAGGAATTTCAGTGTAGGTTGCCTCATTCCCACTTTGTGAGCTCTGTCTGTGGGGTGGCGATGTCATTGAGACTGGAACTGTCTTGCATTTCCGAGTAGCCTGGAATGGGGCCATGCACTGATGTGTTTGGTCTAGTGTTTACATGGGATGTGTTTGCGTAACCGAAGGAATGGAGTCAGTGTAAACAATTCCCATCGATTATGACAGCTAATGCCAGTTCAGCACTGTTAGACTCAGTACTCAAATATTTCAGACTAATATCTGTTTGTTTTCTCACTATACTGGAGTGTTTATTAATAAGATTTAGCATGTAAATACTCTTCTCTAATGCTCAGTGCTGCACATGCTCTTCTTTTAATGGGATTTTAGTTTTGTCCTAGTGATGATCAGAGGGCTGGAGCTCCTCTCCTGTGAAGACAGGCTGAGAGAGTTGGGTTTGTTCAGCCTGGAGAAGAGAATGCTCCGGGGAGACCTTATTGAAGCTTTCCAGGACTTAGAGAGCTACAGGAAGGCTGGAGAGAGGCTGTTTATAAGGGTGTGTAGTGATAGGACAACAGTGAGTGGGTTTAAACTAAAGGAGGGTAAATTTGTACTAGATGTAAGGGAGATTTTTTTGCAATGATGGTGATGAAACACTGGAACACTTGCCCAGAGGATATGGTACAGGTTGCCCAGAGGATATGGTACATGCTACATCCCTGGAAACAAACATTCAGGTTCAAGCTGGACATGGCTCTGAGCACCATGATCTAGTTGAAGATGTCCTTGCTCATTGCAGGGTGGTTGGACTAGATGACCCTTAAAGACCATTTCCAACCTGAACTATTCTGTGATTCTGTGAGTATTAGCTTAAGAGCCATTGATGGCACAACTTTGTGCTAATTCAAGCACAAAGTACAGTGTAGCATACCTCCCTGAATCATTCAAAGAATAAATATTAATTAATTCAGTGGCTCAGTGGAAGATGATGACACAGATATTGCAGCAGGCCTGTAAATTGATGGTCACTGTCAAAGCCACTGTGACTTTGACATGGAGATCTAGATACAAAGAGAGAGTCTGCAATCATTTCTGATTACCTTATTGTCAAGTTGAGATTTCACCTTGCTTACTCAACAGCCCGTTTCTTAAGCTGTGTCACCCCCATTCCAGTCTAGGTTCAACAGTGCTGTCTCTCTGTTCCAGCAGCCATTTTGGTATTGTCTTTCCATTGAAACACCCTAGAGGTGATGTTTTGCACGCTTGCCTGGGAAGGTTTTCCTACTAGTGTATCTCACTCACAGGGAAACTTTGGTGAATCTGTTGCCATGTTTTATTTGAGAAGT
This sequence comes from Gallinula chloropus, assembly GCF_964237585.1. Classification (NCBI taxonomy): domain Eukaryota; kingdom Metazoa; phylum Chordata; class Aves; order Gruiformes; family Rallidae; genus Gallinula; species Gallinula chloropus. The sequence goes on from NC_140090.1 coordinate 72,147,986, forward strand.
TGTTGTAACTCATTGTAGTTGGCACCAGCCCCGGTCAAAGTCAGTGCCAAACTTGGTACTGGTGCCAGTGGTCTGTTATCCCTGGCATAGCTACACCACTTCTCTAAAGGACATTAACTGAGTCAACAATAGCATGTTTCCGTCACTATTGCTGCATTAACTCTGGAAGTTTTGCTGGAAAAATAACGTTGGCAGGTATTCCCTATTCCTAGCCAGCATAACAATGCCAGAAAAAGATTCTAGTGGAGACTAAGCATTAGCACTCTACAACTTGGGAAGGCAGCTGACCAGCGAGTGCTTCAGTCTGACCAACCTCAGATTGTATATTGAGTCCCAGGGAGAGAGGCCACAGTGCTGCTCTGTGGCTGCAAAAACTGCAGAGCTCCCAGCCTGGAGCAACTGTCCTGCTCTCACCTCCTCTGAGTGTAGCAAACTTGAGAGGTCCAATGTAAACTCTACTGTCTTGTTGTGTTTCTCCTCTTCTGAACTGCTGCAAATACTGGAAGGACTGGCCATCTAAAGCTGAAGGTGGTACTTAAACCACTGGTCTTTTAGCAGTTCCAAGCTGGATTTGGCCAAAGCTCTTTCCAACTTGTTCCTCACTACAGCAAATATTCATATTCAGAATTTAGTAATTTATGTGATTGACTGGCTTGTTCACAGTTTTATACAAGCTCGGTGACTGTGAAATCAGGGGAATTAATTGTGTCTCTTTTAAAGTCAAAGAAGCAGCATTAACTTTAACATCCTGAGTTTCTGTGTTGTTATGATACAATTCTTAAGAAACATTGTCCTGTGGTACTATAACCCAGTCAGGTAGTTGGAGGATAGTCTCAGTCACAGTTCAGGAGTTCTTTCTCTTCATGTAAGAACCTTACAGTTATTATCTATCTTTCTGTGGTTTTCTAGACTATAGTTGACTATGATAATATTGTGGTATACATTAAATTCTGCTTCTACTGATTTTTCCCTAGATCTCATTTGCTGCTTTCCTGCACAAGTTATGAAGTGTCACAACTCAGTAGTACCAATTATTAGGTTTTTTTCATTTAATGGGTTGTTTTAATGTTCTAGGAGAACCCGTTTTCCTAACTTAATGATAGTATTTTTAGGCTGTTGCATAGCATTTAACTAGCTATTATTTGTTCTTTACCCTTTGAACATGTCTAGTTATACTGTTCTGGCATCGTTGCAAATACAGTTCTACAATCGAAGTAAAGCAAGCACTTATTTCATGGATAGTTCCAACTTTAAGTCTTTATTTTTTTTCTTGTGTTTAGTCCTAATTATATAACATTTCTAGTGACACTTCACCATTGGCAAAGCTTCTGTAAATTCAAAAGTTTTGTAAGGTTGAAGTCCATGAAATATACCACTAGGAAAATATTCTCTATATGTCAGCATGTTGAAGTGTGTTTTACTGGCACTCTGCTTTTGAAAGGTTTTATCTGGCACTACCATTCACCTTTAATTAACGGTGGACATTTAAGCCCTGGCAAAGGAAATTTGCCACCCCTATCTTTTGGCAGCCTGCTTCCAAATGTGAGATTCACAAATCTGAGCTAAGTATGGGAGCCAGGTTAAGGAGAGGCTGGACAAGGGCTGCTTTCCACTTCACAGAATTGTAGGGGTTGGAAGAGACGTCCAGAGATCATCGAGTCCAAACCTCCCTGCCAAAGCAGGTTCCCTAGAGCAGGTTGCACAGGTAGGTGTGTCCAGACGTGTCTTGAATATCTCCAGAGATGGAGACTCCACAACCCCCTGGGCAGCCTGTTCCAGTGCACTGTCACTGTGAAAAAGTTCTTTCGCATATTGATGTGAAACTTCCTATTCTCCAACTTGAAGCCATTGCCCCTTGTCCTGTCCCCACAGACCACTGGAAAAAAGCTGGCCATTCCCCCACCTCCCACAGTTCAGATACTTATAAGCATTAATAAGGTCCCCCCTTAGTCTTCTTTTCTCAAGACTGAACAGCCCCAGTTCATTCAGCCTTTCCTTGTAGGGGGGATGCTCCAGGCCCTTAATCATCTTTGTGGCCCTCCTCTGGACTCTTTCCAGGAGATCCCTGTCTGTTTTATACTGGGGAGCCCAGAGCTGGGTACAGTATTCACTCTGCCAAAGCTGCAATTCTCAACCTTAGAGGTGTTTTCTGGGGGTCTAGACTTTGTTATCTTTAAGATGCCAAATGGTTCCTGCACTTCACCTCCACACCACCCTGAGCCTCTTACACAAATCAGTTTGTCTGTTTTAACCTGCTCTGTCCATCTCCTCAAATTGTTACTAGGCCTGGCATTGAAAGGCAGGAGGCAGGTTATCCTTCAGGCTCATCTCTGGGCTGGATCCCTGCTACAGTTTTCCTCACCCCACTGGGAATTTCCATGTCTCTGGATCACCTCCGGTTAGGCAGTGAAGACAGCAACAACACAACATTTGTAGGCCATGGGAAGAATACTTCTTCATTTGTTTCGTATTTTAAAACATTTTATAATTGTAATCTGAGTCTGTTTTGACTTCTAATTAGTCAAATGTTTTTTTCTGCTTTGAAATTTTTGGGGTTTTTTTTCCTCTGTGTCTCAGCTCAGTTCACAAAGGGAACCAGGTTTGTTTGTGCCTGGGCTTTACAGACACATTCAGCAGCAAATTAAGCTAGCATGGCTGAAGCAGTTTCTACCTGTGGCTGTACATACTGACTTGCTTTGGGAAAGCAGTACAACCACCCCAGTGCTAGCTGAATGGGTTGTGCATTTGTTCCTCCAGCAGTCTTTATAATCTGCTATGTTAATGTAGCCTGACGTTGGTTAGATTTACAGTATAATATTGGGCTGTAAACTGCAGCTGTTCACAAGTAGATTCATTTCCCACTCAGCCACCTCTCCAGCGAAGGTGGTAACCTCCAGGAGCCCAGGAAGGTACAGCTTCAGTCAGTCTCATATCATCTGCTGTCAGCACTCCATCCACATTCCCATGGTGACCTCTGGTTTTGCGGGCCACTTGTTAGGGTGACCAAAAAAGCTCTGGCTGGAGCTCACACTAGATCAGGAGTCAGTGCTTGTGAGTTAGGAGCTCACATGGAGGTAATCTTCAGTAGCTTTTCCTTATTTTAATTTATTGAGAAACTTGGTAGACTAGAGCTTTTGGTCATTTACAATCTAACCAATTGCTTCATTTAGGAGAGGAGACATTAGACCTACATAGTAGCTTCTCTTCAGAGAAAATGTCATTGCCATTGAGAACTTATCTAGATTTCCTGCATAAGAGTTGTAACAGAGCCAAACATTACATGACTCCAGAAAAAAATATTACTTTAAAATTTCACTTGGCTTTTTAGGGGATGATTTACTTTTTTAAGAGGTGAGGAGAAAAAGGAAGAAACAATGTGACAGAAAAAGAGAGAATTTTTATATTTTTATATTTAAAGTATCTGAGGAAAGTCTTAGAGGAGGGTTTGGGTTGGTTTTTGTTTAAAAAAAAAACCCTAATTGTTTTTTAATCAAAAGTGTATTTCATTGTTTGCCATATCTATCAAACTATGCTGAAGGCATAACAATACATACAAACATACAGTGTTGATGGATTATATCAGAACACTCTAAAATCTACAAATTCTCCTCAAAATCATAAGTATGCTGTGTTTCTACACCTGACTGCAATCTCTGTTTTGAATATTGGGTTGATTTACCTTCTCCATTGTTGTCTTATCTCTCCTTTTTGGATTGAGATTCCCTGGGAAGGGAGAAGGTGCTAACCATTCAGAGTGAGTGACAGGCTAGCTCCTTTTCAAAAGATGCTTTTTAGCGCAATAGGATGGGAGCAGCTTTTGAAACCCCATTCATTCTGACTTCTTGACATGGGCTCGGGGTCTGCAACAATAAAACGTTACCTGAGACAGAACAAAGGGCTAGTTGTTTTAGCACAATCCTTAAAATATAAAGTTTTGGAGAATGCAGAGAGTGCATGAGCAGGGGAGAACAAGCAAGGCAATCTCTCCTAAGAGATGTTGCTCTTTTACTGAAAGACCACAGAGGAGAGAGGCTTTCTGCTCAAGAGGAGAGGACACGTGAATCGATAAATTATGTGGTGCGGTCCCATCTTAGAGAAATCTAGTCTAAGTCTAGAGGGTGCCACATCATGGTGTGTCAGTGACATGCAAAAAGCTGCCCCTATTTTTTCATGTCTTCCTGTGCATTTCTTGTGAACGCTGGGACAGAGCAAACTAAACGCAAAGCTTTGGGTGCATTTGCTGGAGGTCTTCTCATGGCCCAGAAGAGCAAAGCATCATAAGGTGCTAACCAGATGGGAGCTCTGGTCACTGGGGGTGCGCTGAGCTACTGGGCAATCTTTGTATTTTAATAGTTGTCCTGGGCCAACAGTCCCTGTGCCTTAGGGTCCAGCTTGTGGAAGGAGGGCATTAGGGGCAGTGTTTCCATAGGAGGAACCAGTGTGACAGTCTGTTGTAGTTTAATCTGCAAGAATAAGTGTGATATGCGCTTGTAAGACAGTGTAGAAATCATAAGAGGGATTGTTACCAGGACAGTGACACACACAAACTCCAATTCTGAAGTACCGGTTGTAATTCATTTCTTTGGTTTACTTTTTGTATGCATTAATTGACAACAGGGAACTGGATTGTTCCATCTAGCAATGAGACACCAGACTGGAATATGTAATCTGGCTGGACTTTTTTCTCTCCCTTCACTATATGAAATGTGTTTTTTGCTATTTTTTTTTCCTGTTTTTTGACATGAAGGTGACAATTGTCATAAAGTGTTGTGAAATCTTAAATTTGAAATCTGTCAATGGATGGTGTCTCCGGGTGCTTCTGTTGTCATTATTAGCACATCACTTCTGTGTTAGATTAAAAATAAATTGAACTATCAAATACATATCACTTTAAAATAAAAACAATTTTAGAATACTAGCCATCTTGCTAGGTCATAAAAAGACAATGTTTCAGGTGATGTTATCAAGTTCAGAAATTACCTTACCTGAGAGGGAAGATTCAAGCGGTACCAGTTTATATGTACTGCTATTCTTTTAGCGTAAGCTAATGAGAACAGTATTTGTTAAAGTAAACTGTTTCAGATTGGGATAGCTCCCATGTAAAATAAGCTCTAAGAAGTCCCATGTAAAAGTTAAATTTTTGTTTTCTATCAAAATCAGATGGCACAGCCTGTCATGGGAAAATAACTAAGGCATTTTGACACCCTCAAGTTGTGGAGAGATGTATGGCAGTTGTTCCACCCTTGGATTAGAGGATGCAATTGTGTACAAGCAATGGTCTCCAGTTGGTTTCTTAGAGTCATATAGTTTGGCTGCTTGTATAATCCAGGGCAATTTTGAATTTACTCTGATTTGTTTCAGGAAATCAGACCAGAGCAGTGACTGTAAAGATTGTTTTGCATCCTGTTCTAGTAGCTTTCTCAGTAAATGCATTCATTTGCAATCACAAAGACCAGAGGATCCCTGTAACTTGATGCTTTTAATTCTTAATGTTTATTTTTACCTTAAATCTTGTATCATTGCTGCTGTGACAATTTCATGGCTTGGGGATTGGTTACAAATCCATTTTAATGAGCTTTTTTGGTGTCCAAGAAAGTGAGCGGACTCTGGAAATCTGGTGATTTTGTGCGTGTTTTAATGATGCTTTTAAAGAGCTAACTGAAAAATGGTCTATTCCTTTCTAACTAGTAAAGTTGTTTGCCATTATTGTTACTGTTTACCTGGTGTCTTTTCTTTTATTGCTTACTCCTGTTTTACTCCTGGTTTTAAGCTGCAGTGTTTACCTACACAATCAGGCAAAGGCAAGCTACCATTACTCACTCCTGTGGAAAAACTTTTAAATTTGCTAACAGCAGAACTATAAACTGGCTTAACTCTCAGTAGTCAGAACTGCAAGGGCAGGTAAAAGCCAGTTAGAATTTGACACCTGGCCACATGATGGATTTTTGAGAATCCCAGCTGTTTGGGGTATAAGAACATCTGTGATTGTCAACAGTTCATTAGAAAATTGCTGGCAGTAAAAAAATGCTAGTGCCCTCTTCCCCAAAGCAGTTGGATTCCTGATGGTTTGCCTGTCCTCTATATCATTTTACTTTGTTCACAGAGAGACAAACTTTGCAACAAATTCTCCTTCTGAGTTTCCCTCGTGGTACAATGGTCTAATGTCGTTATTCACTCATTACTTATACTGGATTTGAATATGCCATTGTTTCTTGGACAATAAAAACATCGTTTGCCTAGCAATCATCACATGCATTAAATCTTTGCCATATGTATATTACATTCCTGTGTCATATTCCTTGGACAGGGCCTGGCTAAATTCCTTTGGCTCAAGTTTTGACATGGTGGTTGTAATAACTAAAAAAGCTTCCATTAATAGCTGGCCAGAGCACTAAGTTAATACTTTTTCAGAACCCTTTGCAATATTTGGATGTTATCGATCTCTTGTGTGGGGCTGTCTGGCAGTTTGCACATTAGATAAAAAATATGCTGAAGTCGGGAGCAATTGTTGTACTTAACAGAGAAAAGGAAAAAAATGAAGGAGGCATTGCTCAATCCGTCTGTGCAGGGAAGCTAAGACAGGCTCTAAGTCTGGCTGTAGGATCTTCTTGAGCTCTGCAGGTCTGTTACAGCTTGGATTCTTCTCTCTGAATCTTTGGCTGCCTGCAGCAGAATTTCCATTGCTAGTGTTGTCTCTGTGCTGCACAGCAACAGGGGTAGGAGAATGGTCTGCTACTTAGTATGTCTTTCTCATGTGTTTCTGCAGCTGCCCCTTATTTCTTTTCTTGTATTTGGCTATAAACCTGAGGGTGAGATCATACATGTATAGAGGGAGAGCTGTAGAAACACACATGACATATTTAGTGAAGGGATTTGAAAGTGCCAGAGTGCTTTTGCATTTTCACTACCACATGTTGGAGACGTCATGGGTTGCTACTATTCATTGCTCTTTACTCCTTGTAGGTCTTGTGTAGTGTTTACAAGTACTTTCAGAGATGAAGTTACCTTTTTAGCTACAGGATGTCTGTGGCATTGACCTATTGTATGTAGTGGTTCTGATCCAGTGGTTCCGAGTTTGTATGCTTCTCTATTAGACACATGAAACAAGCCAATTATAAAAGCAAAGATGGTTTAACCGTAACGCTTGTTCACTGTTTTTGTCCTTAGCAGTTCTGTGTAGACTCTCTTCCTAATTAAGGGCTTTACTGAGTAAAGAAGATTCCCAGCAGTCACCCTGGGATTGGATTAACAGCACAAGAAATTCCCTCTCACTAATCACATGTTCAGTCCCTTTATATCTTCCCATATACAAGCCCTTCTTCAATTGGTTTAAATAAATTGCTGTAATTTGGCTATGTGGACTTTAAGAAATCTAGCCAAGTTTTATTTAGAAATATAGTGGTGTGTAGTGTCTCCATCTGAAATTAGGGCCATGTTGTACAAATTATTGTATAAAGACTAATTAAGAGAAATCCCCTGCACTGATGAGTTAAGAATCTTGGTTGTCAAGGCAAAGAATGGAAGAGAAGAGTAGTTGTATCTCTGCCATACGCTCTGGATGCAGAGATTGTAACTTACCAAAGGTGATGCAGAGAATCCATTACAACATTTAGAGCTGAACCTTTATTTCCTGTATCTGAATATGCTGCCTTGATTGCAAGACTGAATACTCTCTTGCCAGTCATTATAAACTCTGAAATCATTTGAGGTCGATACTGTGCCAAGCCAAGTGTTGTCATGAAAGCAATATAGGTAACGTTAATCAGAACTCTGTTTCTCTTTACCTGCAAATATGTGAAAATAAATAAATCTTGTCTTCCCAAATGACAAACTGCATCCTTGCTACACTGGTACAGGCAAAAGGATCATCTCATTATCCCCCAACCCTACAGCAGACCTGACAAAATCAGACATGGCAGGGGAGTGCTTGAGTCATTTTTGGTGCAAAGACCAGGAGCTTACATCAAACTTACCCTGTGCTGGTGATACCAGCTGAACCACCAAGCTTTGCACCAAGGCAGCTGTGCTGTGGTATCAGCTGGCCTTTAGGGGCACAATCCTTATCAAAAGGGGAGATGACTAGGGGCTGGCATGCCAGGGGAGGACTAAGGCAGCTCTGGGGAAAAAACCCTGCAAAGTCAAGTGCAGCAAGATCTCTGATGACCGATGCAGCTCCTTCCCCTGGAGCCATATGAAGACATGCAGTGGGAAGCACTTGCAGTCACCGTGTGTGTTTGGACACTGTATCGAGCTCAGAGGCTGTATGCCTCTTGTGCTGTAATTTCTATCTTAATGGTAATGAATTGGGTTCCAATATCTTGAGGGAGAGATGATATTCCTGTAACAATAAGATGCTAAAATGTTTAATTTTCTGTGAGATCTGTGGGATTTGCAGGTCAGAGAAGACTGTTTTGTGTACACTGTCGATATAATTTATAAATACTGGGTTGATATTTTTTGCAAAAAGAAAAAAATCTAATTTCCAGATTCAGGGTTTATTTTTGCATGAAACATAATGACAGTATGAAGGTGGCTCTTTAAATATCTTACAAAAGGACAAAATACTGCTCCCTGTGCTTGGGTGATTTTTATTTTATTTTATTTTTTACTTAGGAATGGTGTGGAAAGGAAGGGGAAATTGGAGAGACATTTTAAAATGTCAATTCTAGTTCAAAAGTTACACAAGCAAACACTCTTGACCAAGGTGTTGAATTATAAAGTTTGATATTCCATAAAGCTAAATAATCGGAAGTAATGCTGCCAATAAAAGACATTCATTTATTTACTGGAGGTGCCCATTGTTAGCACTAATAATACATTTCAACATATTGAAATTGCCAGATAATTCTTTTGTGACTTTTATGCTGGATGATATTGTTATTTAAATGAACTTGCAGACCGCACTGTAATGAAGAAATGCATGTTTTGCCTAACAGTTATCAACCAGCATTCCAGCAAAATGAGAATTTTTACCTCCATTCATTCTGAGAGGAAGCTGGGGGTCACTGTTTTCAATATGGACCTTTTAAAAGCCTTTCAGCAGTGAATAATTATAAGCCACAGCTTCTGAAATTACCTGTATTCACTGTAGGGAAGAAGAAACTTTTATCTTTTGTAATGAAGTACACTTGCGCATTCAAACTTTGTAAGACTTCCTTAAAATGGCAGTTGCATTATGCTGAGTTAGTATTAGGTGGAGTAATAAAAGAGATCAATTTTTAAATATACGGATATCCTTGTTTATTCAATTTTACTTTTCTTGAATTTTGGATCCATCTTGTCAAATAATGCAGATGGGGAAAAAAATGTGTTGAGCTGTTGTGTAAATAACCTTATCTGTACAAATTGCTGTTTACTGAAACAAATGTTACTTCATTTGCAGTTTCAAATTCATTTTGCACTTTCATTTGAAGATTGAGTTTGAAACTGTTTTGGTCATGCTAATTTTTCTATATTAAGTTTTAGAAAAAGATTTTCTTTTTTTATAGTTCAAAACTGCAGAAGATAGGGATTGGAAATATGGCTTGCAGCAATGGGCTTTGGACTTCTTTGTTCTTAAAAACAAACAGGTTGGCAATATTCATTGGTGTAAAGAAACAGCAAAGTCATTATCCGGGGAGTAATTTTAAAAAAATTATATACAATAATTTGTTAATTATTGCCAGAAAAAAGCATGCAGTTTTACTTCTGAAAATGTGCGTTCCGGTTAATGAAAAACATTACCCTGCAGCCTCTGTGGGATTTTTTCCACTTGTAAAAGTTTTAGGGCTTTTTTTTTTAAAAAGGAAGAAACTGATTCCACACTTTCTTAAATGGGATTTTTACTAAAGGCTAACTCAAGCCTCACCTTCAGACAATAAGCAAGCACAGAGTTCGAGGTTGAGAGTTTTGCTTTTGAATTCTGAATTTTTCACTTTTAGAGATAAACCAACTTTCTTCCCCCTCCCCTTTTTTTTTTGATTAAATGGCAGATTGCAAATTGGTTTGACTGGTTCGATGGAAGAAGTTTTTCCCCACTTAAAGTTGTAATCCTGCCTATGAAGCCGTTTAGACTGAGTGATGCTGCTCTATTATTTGTCCAGTGAGGTGGAAGAGGAGGCAGTGGGAATAACAACCCGATAGACAGGTGATGTTTATCTTAAAGTTGAGATTTTTTTAACCCCCAACTCATGGTGGCTGTATTAATGGATGGGTAACCAGGTAGTTTGTAGCTGCCTATGTTTATCACCTAACTCCCTAAATATTTATTAGACCAGAGTTTTCCATGTGTGTCATTCATATTTAAATATGGGCCATAGGTTCAATACTCTGAGACACTGACCCATCTTTCATTCAAGTGTCTAGTAAATGGCTCCTTCTCTGGAAATATTTAAGACCTATCTGGACGCCTACCTGTGTGATGTGGCCTAGGGAACCTGCTTTGGCAGGGAGGTTGGACTTCATGATCTCTGGATGTCCCTTCCAACCCTTACAATTCAGTGTATCTGTAGACTTTCTGTCTTCTGTCCATGCACTCAGGTTCCCAAACTATGGCAAAGCACACAACTAGGCGTCTTATATATCCAGCAATGTTTTTACACTATGAAATAGCTAGGACCAAGACCCTTAGGCAGCACAGAAATAAAGGGGGGAAGACTTGCCCCCTCCAGAGAATTTGCATCCAGATGTCTGAGGCGTATAAAGGTATTTTCTCAGGGTAACAAGTTGCCTCATGTCAGCTGACAGGGATATGCGTTCTCAGCAAATACAGAGTAATTCAAGCTGATTTAGCCCTTTCTCCTGTGATAACTTTTAAACCCAACAAGAGGAGACAACAGGTGGATATAAGCAGATGGGGAAGCACAAGGAGTGAATAAGAAGGTCGGCTTCATAGGTAGTGGGCTCAATATTGCAGCAGCACAGCCATTGTCAAGCTTTTTTTTTTTCTGGCATCAGAGTTAAGAGGAGGCTTGAGAGGGGATTTGAAGGAGGATAACGAGGTAGCTTTGTGGACATGAACAAGGAGCTCTACCCAAGCATGGGGGCAGCAGGGGAGAAAGCACAAAGATCCTTGCTTGAAAAGGTAACAAATGGGTGATGGAGCCTACTGTCAGGGGCTGACTGGAGGTGGGAGCTCTCCCCTCTGGAATAAATGAATGAGAATAGGTTGGGAGGGGATTAGGCTGAGAATCCTTTGAAAGAAAAAGCAAGTAGATTATGTTTATATAACAGAAAAAGGGAAACCACAGCAAAGAGGAGTAACAATGGTCAAAGTGATGAGCAAAGAAAATGCCAGTATCAAAAATATTCTTCAAGCTTTTCCAAAGCTGCTCTTTCAATAAGCAGAAGGGAGAGATGCATTGTAACGTCGGCTTTGTGTGCATCCCCATCATAACCAGCTCCTTGCTGTTGCTTTCTGAAATTCAGGAATTATCACTAGAAATTTTCTAAGCCTGGCATCTACCTTTCAGGTGACCAGTTACATTGCCTGAGCCAGAAGAATTTTCTTGGTTTTTATTATAAGGAAATAGGACAAAAGTGTCCTTCCCAGCTGGGGAAGAAATAAAAAAGTCATCACTGGTGTCTTCATTTGCATTTTTAAAAAAAATTATTACAAGAATGGACCCATTGCTTTGTTGATTTGTCATAACCATTTAAAATTCAGCTTTACAAATTTCTTAGTCTGTTAAAAACGCTGTTTTCATTAGGTCCTCAGATGTGCAGTTTTCATTATTTGCTTCTGAAAAAAATTATTGGCTATTTTAAAAGGGTGTTTACTACCAGGCAGTCATATAGCAGAGCACATAACTGTCCTTAGGCAACCATATTCCTCAAAATCTGAAAAAAAATACCCCAACCCAAACCCATAACTTCTTACCATGCTGAGGATATAGTGTATTCTTATACGAACCATCTGTTGTTGATGCAAGGGCAAGAACAGATGATCTGAACTGGCCTGTTAGTGTAATAGCTTGCCTGGGTTGGAGACACAGGATTTAGCTGGACCTCATCAGTTCTGTCCTCTCTGCCACTGGAGACCAGTGGGGTATACTGGTGCATCCATCCTTCTTGGGAAGAGCGCGGCCAGCACTACTGCTTGTGTGCCATTGCCAACTCATACCCATACTGCTATGTTGAAGGTCACTCCTTAAGTCTTTTGGTTTTGCTTCCTGCACGAAAGACACATCTGCAGTTTGTTAGGAAGAGAAAATAGAAAAGGTTGGTGTTGGTGCTGCTGAATGGATGAATTTAACAGTGAATAGTAAGCTGTGCCTGGACGTTACCATGTCAGGGTGGCTTTATTACTGTATATACGTACAGAGCATTTTATACTCAACTGCAGAGCTGAATGATGGTTTTGATGTGTGATATGTATATACAAGGGTACAGTAATCACTGACTTAATATATTGCTTAGCCCTGTTGGGAACACTGTCATTTGTTTAGTGCGCAAATCATATTAAGCCAACCACCAGCTATAATTTTGGAAATTGGTGGAATATTCTTATAAAGAAGCACAAAAGATTGTAAAGACTGAATAAGTTCATTGTCTTAGTGACCAGTCGAGGAGGGGGAGTCTGTCCTCTTTAATTTTTTCGTCTTTTAAAAATACTTTGTGGTAAAGCAGCACAGAGACTGCATATCTTTGTATCCCCACGCAGTCACCATGTTAATAGCTGTTTGCTAGTTGTGGTCAGTTAATTTAAAAAAGCTGGTACGCTGGTATTATAGGTCACAATAGATTATTCTTGAATCAAATGTAGTATTGTTGCTTCAAGCCAAAACCCCACGCAAGACAAAATTCATTATAGGTTTTTAATTTATAATAGTATTTGAAAGGATGAACCTGAGATGATATGAAAGGAGATTCAGGTTCTTAAAATTTTCTCAAGCTGTGTATCACCCTGTTCCTATTTCACTCTTGCTATGTGGATAGACCCAGTAAGGGTTGACTGTTGGTTCAGGAATCTAGGATTTGTTTCTTTCATTGCAGGTATGAAAGTTGATTATAAAATGCTTGCTAACATGATGAACATGGGTGCATTCCTAGATTATGTTTCTCTCCTGAATATGTGTTATATGCATTTCTGTTATGCTCATAAATGCATGGGAGTCAATGGAAAATATGTATTATTAAACATATTGCAGTGGCACAAAAGCTCAAGGCCCATCTTTGTCTTGGTCAGTCACTGGAAGTCTGACAATGCATTGGAGGGTAACTAGCCTCTTGAAACTCATTTGCCCTGCAACAGCCATCATATTCCAGATGTTGGCTGATACATCAAGCAGCATCACTTTCTAACAAGAGCCTCAAGTCTCTCTTCAGACTGGAATGGAGAGTGAGGGACACTCAAAAGCCCAAGAAGCGACTGCTAGCTGCTAAAATAAAAAGTTGAGTTGGCACACATCGGTTTTCCTTTCTGGCTTTTCTGTCAGAGCAGTGGATACCTGATTTCTGTAGCTTACAAAACAATTGCAAGAGCAAAAGTCAGTGTTAAAAACAAAGGGAAGGTCTTCATGATCCTGTGCAGAAAGAATCTCTTTCTTGAGGGCAAAACCCCTCTGTTCCATGGTGGCTGTGGAGCGAGGTGGCCAGGGGCAGTGGGAGCAGTGTGTTTGAGAGACAATATGTCCAATCATCAGTTCTCTTTTTTGGAAAGTCCTAAGTACTGTTGATGGTATCTTATATAATCACATACACAGCATCGTAGCACTTCAGCATAGGTAGGAAGAGATTTTTTTAGGCACCACCCCCCGCTCGCCCCCCCCAAAATAATCAATCACATGACACTGTTGTTACACCCTTTTTTGCTACATTTGATAGAGTTTCTGGTCAAAAGGAGAGAGAAAGAGATATATACAGACTTAGTGTCCGTTGCCCTTTTCTCATTCATCCAACATAGTCACATGCCTGTGGCTAAGGAGCTGTGGGGGCGGATCCAAATTACTGCTGCTGTAAGTCGAATTTGGAAATGAATAATTGCAACAGGATAAACAGAGACACCTTCCCAGGCAGAGTCAGTAGATAGAAGATTCAGCTGATGTGTGAAATGAGTCTTCAGCCTGAATTAGGGAACAGGATCTTGATCTTTCAGATCACAGGGGAGCAGATAATTATGCAGCTGTTGCCTTTTCTGGAGTGAGTGTGTGCCCATTTCTCTCTGGTTTATCATAGATAAATAATTGGTTTGCAAGCTGATGTGGGCTTGGAAAATGTTTGTAGGATGAGAAAATAGATTCCTACCCATTGCCATGTCTGCACAGAATATTGTTTGCTGTGCGCTTGAAAGCCTACACATACCTTCCCTATTCAACACATAAAGCAAGGGAGACATAGTCCTATCACAGGACTTAAGCATCTGTAAGGGATGCAGAAGTAAAATGTGTATGATTTTTAACTCCCTGTGTTTGAATTCTACACAGACATAACTGGCAAGTATTATGAAAAGGAAAAAAATCAGTTCCTCAGGCCAGTGAGAAAATTCTCTAATGGTGAATATTTCTAAAAACAAAGGGATTGCTTCCATGAGGAATTTAGCATGAAAAATGTGATAAGTTATAGTCAGTCATTAGCATTTGTTGAACATTCTACTTATTATTAGTGTTTCGTATACTTCTGGTTCAAACATTTCATGGAAAAAGAGTGGAATAAATGGAGTAACACTAAGCAGATGGTCCTGTATGTGGAATTTCTAAAGCTTTTTGTGTACTTTATGTCAAAGATAACAAATCGCACAGGTCAACAGCTTGTGTCAGCCAGTGAGAAATGATTGTACATTTTAAGGAAGAAAAGCTCTTGAGGTCTTAGTTGCATTGGTGTCAGGGATTCAATTTTGTGATTTTCACGTGGAAATGAAGATGCTTCCAAGTGAGGCACATTGCAGAAGAAATGTTTAAAGAGAGGTTTGTTTAGATTCCAAAAACTAGGTTATCTTAGACACATTTAGGTTCAGGACATCTCCTTGCTTTTCATTTAATTATGTTTCTATTTTATCTTTGGCATCTGCAGAGAATAAAATATAGGAATAATTAGGAATAGAGCTAACTGATAAAAAATTAAGACTGCAATATTGTTTCTTTACATGCTGTTCTTGAAGCTAAAAAAATCAGAAAAGAAATCTGCAGTATGTTTTGCTTTTTGCTAAGTAGCTTCATATGTTTTAGCATTTTGAGTCATACACTTGCTAAGAACATCTGTCTGATCTGTGGCATATCTAAGTCATCCATCCCTGTAGTATCTTGCCAGGTCACTGTAGTCCTGCTGAAATATTTTGATACAGAATTTCATCCAAATAAATAGTGTATGATGGTGCCATCTATAGCCTAGACAGCTCAAGGGATTAGTAATTAGTTATATAGCCTTTTGCTTAGGGATCGTTACTTAAGATCAGACTCAGAATGTCACTTGTAGCCACAGGCTTGGCAAGTTGAAACAGTGGTTTCTTTCTGATCCCTGTCAAATGAGGTAATGTCTAAGTCATTTGGGGCAAAGTAAAAGTAGAAACTGAATTATAATTTCATTTCTAGAATTGATTTCTCAAACTAGTTTTTATGTAAAGGCAACGGGGCAACTTTTTAACTTCTCTCTACCTGTTCTGTGAGTACAGATGAAATCAACTTCCAGACACATTAACCAGAACACTTTCATTAGCATTACATCCACTAAAGGAGACAAGTGTGACACAGTTTCATGTATGTATGCCAAAGGTTGTTGCATCACAGAAAACAGCAGCAATGGGATGAGCAATTCAGAGCTAATGATCTGTCTTTCATAAGACCCATCTCCTTCCTATAGCTCAATAGATACATCTAGATAATGGTCCAGGAGCTACAAAATTGGAAGCTTTCTTTAAATGGAATTGTTTACCTATGGCCAGCTTCTGGATCGACTTCAGAGAACTGAGCCATTATGGAGATGCAGCCTTATATGTATGCAGCAGGGGACTTAACTTCTTGTTGTTAACTTAAAATGTCAACTGTAAAAAAAAATGCAGCTTTGATTGAGTTCTTTTCTCTTGCTCAAATCAATATTGATATTAGAAATTAGTGTATTCCTGCTAAAGACAGTATTTTAGGTTTTCTGCTAAGGGCATACATTTATAAACACAGACAACATTTACCTTTTTAATAACTTCTGAAGCTAGGATTGTGTCTTCTAGAAGACACCTGCTGTTAGTGGTGGAAGAAACATCACTTTTGACACATGTCCAGTGAAGCAAGGTAGAGGTTTATTCAGCATGGCATCTTCCATAGCTGATGCACCCCTGAGCGTTTCACAAAGTGGTGCCATTTTCTAGAACCAGAGCTGTAGAACACTAAAAGAGCTGCAGGCAAAGGAGGAAGGATGAGCTACTCAGTCCAGATACTTATGGGCTGTGTTTTATTAATCATGTTAACACCAGTGACAGTGATGCAGGGTGGGTGGAGAAGTGTGGGAGGATGGTACTGTGAATGTTGCATTATTTGTGATGTGGTGATTGGTATTTATATGCTATTTCCATGGTCATGAAATGACCGTGCACAAGGCACTTGTGGGACCTCACTGCAATGGCTGCACTCATCGTATCTTACTTGCTGAACATAAGAATGACAACCTTACTTTCTAGTAGGTGGTAGGGCACCCTCTTAGAGGCAAAGAGCCTATGTTATGTTTGTGAAGACTGGGATCAGTAGACTTACCTGGATGACACTTTCTTTTAATATTGTGAGTTTATGAAATGCAAAGGGATTTTATGAAACACTGTTTGAAAGAGAGATGGAAAAGAAAACACATTTTCTCTTGTCTTGTTTTATGTTTGTACATCATGTTTTACTGACAATTTTAGACTAGTGGTAAAGATTAGGTCAAGAAGTGACACATTCTCCTCTGTTATGCACGTTCATTAATAATAGCTCCTGTTGTGCATTTATATCTGTGTATTTATGTGCGTGCATGGTTGTGCAAAGGTGTATCTCTAAAGGAGTTTACTTTTTGCTTATGATGTTAGATGTGCAATTCTCTTTATTGTTACATCCTTTTTTGTGTGATTATTTTTTCCCTGAAATAAGCATAAAAAGAGGGCAAGAGAGACCCTGTTTTTCTGTAAAATGCCTCTTTAAATGCCTGTATCATTTGCCCAGTGTTGTATTTAGACTGGAGCTCAAGAAATAACTAAAACAGGTACCCAAAGATCCTGGTCAGTGAGCAGTGCACTAAGCTCCTCTGATGCATGACCCATTGATGCTGGCAGCTTGTCTCTTCTCAGGCAGTTGCAGCACTGACCTCTCCTCTCCAATTACCACAGCCTGTGCCCTCCACGCAAAATACACGCACCCACGTTCCACTTAGCCTCAACCAGGCTTCATGCCATCCCTCACAGCTGCCTTCAGTGCTTTCTCCTGGTGGGAAATCCTATCCATCCTTAGGGAGGGGACTCAGGGACCAGGTTTACTTCTATCCGGTCCAGCTGGGAAGCCCCAGCAGGCAGGAGTGCAGCAAGAAGGTGCAAGTCCAGCACTGAACAATTTAATTGTGTGTGGTGGTTTACCCCTGGCTGGAGGTCAGATGCCCACCAAAGTTGCTCTAACACTTCCCTTTTCAGTTGGACAGGGGTGAAAATATATATTGAGAGGTCTTAGGAGTCGAGATAAGGACAGGGAGAGATCATTCTGCAATTAGCATCATGGGCAAAACAGACTCAGCAGGGTATAAAGGAAAGAAAACTCTCTAATTTATTATGCTACACTGCACACAGTGAAACCAGAGTTGGATAATGAGAAGCGCAACCAGATCTTAAAGCACCTTCCCCCCACCCCTCCCTTCTTAGCAGGGGAAGGGTGTGTGGAATGAACTGTGAGCTTGGAGAGGATGGAACTGTACACAGAAGTTTGCTGCGTAGTTAAAGTAGAAAGACACTTCCGTTTAGTTCAGTAACTTGGTTCACGTGATTTTACAGAATGTTATAAAGTTTTAAGATACTACAGTGAAGAACCAGGCAGTGATTGCAGTATGAAATTACTATTTGCCAGGTACTTGGATTTTCTAGGGCAGCCCACAGCCTGGAGGTTCTGCATAATCCTAAAAGTAGGGCTATTGCCTGCCCTGAAGAGCTCACCTGCGGGGCTCTGTTTCCAGATGCAGAAACCCAATCATCCTGACTGAATGTCCTACTAATTGTTCGGTAGTAAAGATTGAGATTGGGATGTTTGCAGCATGAAATCACTTGCTGATTTGGGCCCTGATCTTGCAAATGCTTGCCATTGTGCTTATTGTTATGTAGATGTGTACTCCCACTGAGTACTCCAAGTTGTATACATAAATGTTTTCATAAGTCTTAGAGATCTGGTTTGGTAAGTGCGGCACAACACGTGTCATCCACAGTCTCAGTCACTTCTGAGATCCTGAATCTCTGCCTGGAGACAGATGATCTAGCAAGCTCCAGTGTGAAACCACTCAAGATTAAATTTTTAATACTATAAGCTTGATTTATGTGTGGCAAGAGCAGTTGGTTGGGATGTATTGCAAGAAAATGCATCCCATCCATTAGCAAAGAATGCGATAATTAGGAAAGGAGGAGACCTGGCTCAGAACGTGTGACATGACTCGGAATTGTGTCCTCGAGTCATTATGCAGACAAAAAGCCCCACCACTCGCTTCAGTGCGAGTTTTGCATGTGTAACAGCTGTCACAGCCAGACCATTAATCAGCTGAACCACCACACAGGTGGAGGATGAGAAACCACCTTCTGTGCTAGAGGTTGAACACAGAAATTGTGTTTCATAGAGTCCGTCTGTCTGTGCTCCTGTAGCTGCAGCAGTGCAAATCTCCAGCCTATACCTGCTTCTCCACTGGCATGAGAAATTTTTGTACAATTTCCTCTTTTTTAAGCATAAAGGAAAATATATGGATGGTAGTTAAACGCTAGAGAGACGAAACTATTGTGGCGAAAGACACGCATATTTTATTTTACTTGAAAAATTAGTGTACTCTGAACTCATATCAATTGCATACAGTTAGCTAGATAAATAAACAGCTTATTTTTGATTGTGTGTGTTAAAGTACCCCAGATTATTTTGCTAAATGATGTGATTTATCATTCCCTGCTGTGTATAATGACTATTTGCGAAAAACAGGGGGGTTTCTTTTCTTTCCTGTCCACCCCATAACTAAAAAAAAAGTGAAAAAAATATAGTCTGAATAAGCACAGCCCTTGAAATACAGACAGGGTCTACCTCCTCTCAGTTTGCATCATATGATATGGAAGGACATCAAATGATACAAAGATGTAATGTGACAGTAAGTGAAAGATAAATTAAGAAGGATTTTTTTTTAGGAAAGATTGTTCCTTATTCAATTTGGATTATAAGAATTTAGTCTTAATTTCTGACATGTTCATTTTATCAGCTAAATTTCCTAATTTGTATTATTACAGATAATTACCAACATATATTTATTCTTAAAACTTTATTTGTTCAATTAGAAGGTAGATTTCAGCCTTTATCTTTGTAGGTAGCTGATCCAAGACAGTTTTATGTAAATGGCTTAATTAATTGGTACCCTTCAGTTGAAACAGCAACTTACAAAGGAAGTAATCCTTTTCGAGTGGCATAAGCTGTTTAAAAAAGGCAAAAAAACCCACAATACTTTTCTCAGGCACCTTGGCACACAATTATAAGTTATTTGACAGAAGTGAATGTAATAAACTGCAAAGCTTCTTTCCAAATTATGTCTTTTCTATGTAATTAAAATAGCATCAACCTTAAGTGCAGTGGCTCTGTAGTCTTCAAATCTACATTATTAAGAGACTTAATTATGCAGAATTACAAAACTTCCTTATAAATGGCTCAACGTGTTGGTGGTAAAGATGTGATCTGTGTGGCCTACTTATTAAGTTTACACTCTCTCAAGCAATTAGTTGTTTCCAAGTGTTTGGTGCGCTACTCTCCCTTTCGGATTATCCTTGGAAAACTTTGCCTCACAATGCTGTTAGAGGATGTGGTGACAGCACTTCTACATGGCCATCTGACGAAGGGCACCAATTGCTCCAGGTGACTGTCTGCCTCCAGTGTTGTTGTTGTCACAGCTGGGTTTGCCTGGATTGCAACTACAAACTGGTGTCCTGGGATATAGTCAAGAAGGGAGTTTTGGCTATTCTCTCTCCTCTTGCCATGCACCCAGGTCCATTGTTATAGAAGCTAAGCCTTCAAGCAGTGTTTCCCCCTGTTGCACACTACCCTACAAAAATAAGGGGCACTCCACAGTGGAACTTAATTTATCAAACCCAAAAGAGGGCTGTTGAAATCCCAGATGTGATGGTAAATCTCTGCCTTTCCTGAGTAAATCAAAATGGCTTTGATTCCGAGTGTTTGCATGGCACAGTGTGGACCTCTTTCTTAGACTCATACCTTCCCTTCATAAAAATGTTGGGAGGAAATAATACATGATCCTTTTAAAAACAACCAATTCTCCATGTCGTTAATAAGGGAAATGAAAAAATACACACTGTGCCCACTTACCTCCTCTGCTTCTTGCTGTTATACTTGTTTCTGAACTTCATACCAAGCTGGTGATCCTGGGGAGGGGGGGAGGGTTGAGTGGGTGAATGAATACATGTCTAGAAATGTGGCAACTTTTCAGGAGAGATGCTCCAATGCTGTCCTCATTATTGTCCCATTTTATTTGGCAGAGTGACTCTTTTCCCCTTAAATGTGCAAGGGTTTAATTAATACATTCCAGTTGTCAAACCCAGTTCAGCTTGATGAGCAGGAGAGTGTAGAAAAGCTAGATTATTTGTTTGCATCACTAGGCAATGGGGAAATACCTCCTCCATTGGTTTTCTTTGCAAGTAGTGACAGCAGCGTTCTGACAGAGACAAAGGGATAAAAAATGTGCTGGAAGGACTAGAAGAATTAATTTGTAATAGATAATTGGATCTGTATGGCAATGATAGGAGTTTGGAAGAAACTCGAGCAGACTAGCTCTCTAGGTTTTTAGGTTTCACTCTTGTCAAAATAGCATCTGCATGCTTTATGCATTTTAAAGTTTAAATAAGAGTATACACATCTCACTTCTTTATTTATCTGCCCTTTGTCTGACAAAGGTCTAGGTATGTTTATTTCTGTTATTAATTAAACCTCAAGAAATAAGTTTTTCTTTTTTTGTTGGGAACGTGTTGCAGTATTGCTGGTACTGTCCTCTCTTGCAAAAGTTAATTTTACTCTTGCACCAGCCTCTGAGACAACTGTCTTTTGGGTTTTGCAAGCCTCATCTTTGTTGCTGACTGATCATACAGCACATCGTCAGAGAAGGGCGTAGTTCAGTGTTATGAGAGGTTGTCTCATTCTGTGGAAGGATGGGTCCATCCTGTGAGATGGGTGTTGAATATTAGGATGGAGACATTACTTGAGTTTGGCTCTGTAGAGAGCCAGTGATGGAACCAGAGTGCTGTGGGGATGTGGTCCCGATGACTCCAGCTGCTTAAGGTGGGCTGATGGTGTCTGTACTGCTAGCAGTTTTTCCACAGTTGGCAATTTTGTCCCTAAATATATCTAGGTTCAGTAATCAAGCCTAGAGGTCATAAATACGGATCACTGTGGCTGGGAAGAGAGCAACTCACAAATGGCGACAGTGTATTTTTTAAAAAAAATGATTGGAGGATGATCAACATTGTTCCCCTCCTTTTAAAAAGGTGTTACAGGTGATCCCTGAAATTATAAACCTGGGAGGCACCTCAGTGTAAAGAAATATGGTTGAGAGAATGATTAAAGATCAAGTTATAAAGGACCTAGATGAGGATAATATGATGGGGACAAATCAGCACGATTTCTATAGCCTGTCAGATTTCTTTGAAATAGTTAACAAATAATGGATAAAGGAGAACCAGTGGATATAATTTATTTAAACTTTCAAAAGGGTTGGATAAAGTCTTTTAAAGGAGGCAATTAAGGAATCTTGCTAACAATGGGGTAGGATGTAAAGTCTTGTCATGGATTTTAAAACTGATTTAAAGACTGAAAGTTAAAAGTAAGATTAAATGCCTATTTCTTACTGCTGGAAGGAGACAATAATGGGTGTTCAGGAGTGGGGCTAGGAATGGTAGACTTCAGGGTTTTTAACGTATATATTTTATTAAATTGCTATTGTGCATAGAATATAATTAGGTAGCATTCCCTAGGAAATACTGTAGGATGGTACTAAGGATCTGTGTTATACAGAATGCTCTAGTGCTGTCATGCTGTATTGAAAAGGAAAAGAAACAGGAAAACAGAGTGAGCAATAATGCTTCCCCCCAAAGACGCTTCTCGACTGAAGACATCTGCTTGTTGCACCACATAACCTGAACTAGCACAAATCATGAAGCACACCAGCCTCAATCCAAGAACAAAATCAAATTTCAGTCTAAAAATTCCAGGAAAGTTTTATCCAGCCTTTGGTGATCTCAGCATATCCACCCATTTACTGCAGTCAGTCTTCGCTGCAGTGAGTCTGTGATCTCTGCTGGTGCTGGCATCGAGGCACTCCACAGTCAAGACAGTTCTAGCCTGAGGTGGGACGGGGGAGGAGAAATTGTAGAATAGCTCTACAGAACTTTACTTGTTCAGATAACATGGTTTGGAATAAGATTTGTCACAGAAAATATAGAAGAAATATATGCAGCTGAAACATACATACAGTTCGAGTGAACTTGTAAGCCCTGAATGTGTCATAACTCATCAGGCAAGTGACACTAGTGTCATCCCACTCAGGTCCATGAGGACACCTGCAAGTGCAATAACTGAGAAAGATGGGAAGTTTTTCTTCATATCGGGTGTGTCCTTATCTTCAGGAGACTGTCTAGCCCAGATAACAGGTGTCCTCCCCCATCATTTAGTGAAGATGGAAGAATTTTCAGAACAATTAGAGATGTTGAGTAGGAAATTCCAGGTGAGAAAAAAATTAAAACCTGCAGTTATTTAATACAGGGAGGAGAAGGGTGATCAGTTACAGAACATGTGCTGTAATAAAGGCTGATCAGTGGCTTGCACTTACTTTCCTGAAAGTCAAAAGTCACCTGTATTTAATGGATGTGTGGAAGGAGACGGGGTGCAGAACACTTCTCTCCCCTGGTAAGAGGAATCTCTTGGCACAGGGCATTGCTGCAGCCAGCCAGTCCTTAAATCTTCTAGCAGGGTGCGTTAGCATAAAGAGTATCATGTAACAGCGCTAGCTAAGGTCTGCCTGGTACTGAGTAACACCAAATAAAATTGCTCATGTCGGTCATTCTACCCCCAGATTTCTGCACCCTGAATTTAGTATGCTCCTGATGAATGAGGCTATCAGGAACGATACCGAATGCAGTGGACTATATTTGAGCACGGTAGCAGAATGATATTTTGATGGTTAATTTCTTTGATCTTCTGTTGAATTTAAATTTGCCTACAGTGGTTTCCCAGTTTCAATTAGTACACAAAACAAACTTTGCGTATTTTCTGAGATTATGTTCTTCATTATACGTTGCTGTAGTTTTATGTGTTGTTGCCAAGAAATCTGCTTTTGACAAATTGCACAGGAGGCATTTTGAGATTGTGATGGAGTTGATTGAGTTTTGGCCAAATCCTGTACACTTTTATCACTGAAGACTGAAATACAGATGCTTGTTACACTAAAATATATAGAATTTGCTTTGGCCCTGAAAATCTGTGTCACATTTTAAAATAACCAATTTGGGTACAATTTGAGTTAAGTGGCAAGTAAACAATGCAAATGAAACTGTTTTGTTAGCTAGAAAGTAATTGAAAATCTGCAACTAATTATAAATTGGCAATATACAAGTCTCCAGGAAGCTGAAAGGAATACTTTGCTGATATATTGTTTAGTTATATTCAAAATTAACTTACCCTGCACAGTTTGTGCAAGAGATTTTGTTGCTTATTGTAACTTTACTTTCAAAAAATGAAACAACTTGGATTTCCTAAGGAAAAAAAAAATGTAATATTTTTAATCAAAGATATCTCTTCTTAGGATTTTTTTTATTTCACATGGGCCTTGAGCTTCAACTTTTATATATAGGTTTGAATTTCTTCAGGGTTTGTCGCTATTCTAGGTTTTGATTGGCACCTTCATTGTGTTTTTCAACTCATCAAGTCAACATATTTCTTGTGCATTAAGGTAGCTGTACAATACCTTTGAGAAATAAGAATGTGTTGTCACATACGAGAAGAAATTCTTTGCTTGTATTTGGTTGAAAAAAAGTACGGGATTGGCTGGAAAGCATCTGTTGTCAATGCCACCTAGATCTGTAATGCTAGAAGCTAGTCAAAACACCCAGATAATTGTCATGAGGATTTATGCTGCCAGCACGTGTGCCATGTGCAGACATCAGGTTGTGGTATCAGCTTCTGTTGAAGAATTTAATAGAACTGTGTGTAAATACACAAGTTTGTTTTTTTTTTTTTAAAAAGGATAAACCAATATATTTATTACAACTCAGTTTAACAATTCTTGATGAATGTGACATCAATCAAAAAGCATTTCACAGAATTGAAAGAGGGGCACAAACAGTGGGTTTTAGGATGCCCTGAAGTACCCTTTGTTCCAGAGCAGCCATGTTGGAAAGCTCGATACTGTCTCTATTTCAATCTTGTCACCAAAAACCCCAAGAGTCTTTTTAAGAGCTAGGGACCCTAACTCCATCCTCCTGCCAGAAATAAACATTTTCAATCTCATCCAAACTTGCAGTTGTTCAGGTAAGCTGCTGAAGATGCAAAGTAAGACTGGCAGGTTTTGGGAAAGGGAAAGGTAACGCTGCAGTTGTTGTTGATGTATTATTTTGTATTATGCAAATTGGCTTGAAAAAGGATACCAAGATTTAAAATTACTTCCTTGATTCAGATAGAGCATCAAGAAGAAGAGCCAACTCCTGACTTACAGTGCCAGGCTATTGTAATTGAGTCATATTCACCTGCTTGGCAGTTGCCTTCTCTGTATGAAGCATTTATTTCACTGATACGTACTTTCCTTTAACAATCCATGACTTGGAAAAGTTTCAGACTTGAATTTTTTACAGCCCTGTGCTGTTTCTCCATAAACCAGTGTTGATTAAGTGAATTGTACATTCTTCCCATATGAAATTTTTAACATAAAGCCTTGTAGTCAACAACTCATAGAGATACCTTCTGAAACTTCTGAAATAACACGTAGAAATGGTTGAGCACTGTCCAGCAGTAGAGTGTGGGCTCAGATATGATGCTTGAGGGGCCAAACAAGCTAGGGAGGGATTTCCTAGTTACTCTTGTGCTGAGAAGATCCGGGCTGTATGTCATTAAAAGGCAAACACTTCAGCCAAGGAACAGGAATAAACTTCTTTCTGCAGTAAACATTTCCAGACAGGCCAGTCTCACGGTCCTTGTGGAAGTAGCTCCATGTCATTTGGGACTCCGACCTGTGAGTACAGGTTGCAGGGTGAAACCCATAAATACTAGGCTTAAAGCGAATCTGCATCCAGAGCGTTTTAATAAAAAGTTAGCTTGGGTCATGGGGAAGGAGGGGATAAAGCGCTGGGGTAATGGAGAATATGAGTCATGGCATCCAGGCTGAAATGAATCTTTGAGCACGAAGCACAATATAAAATTTTAAGGGCTTGATCCTGCCTTCGGCTGTGCTGGTATGTATTGTTACATATCCTGTAAAATCGGCTACTGTTACATGTTACGTGGTACTGTGCACCCACAAAACTAAGCTCTGAGCTCCAGGTTTTTATAGTCTTTATTTTTTAAATCCTCTAAATGCTGCTGGACTTGGCTTTTTAGAATACTGAACAGACGCAGCAAGACTTTCCTATACTTCCTACCCACTTATGACCCAAATAATTAGTGGATGTGTTGCATCTTTCGATAAAGAGTTCTTAGAGGGCTGTTTGGTGAATAAGGCCACACAGAATGTCATTGTTGCTGCTGTAGGTTTTGAGTTTATTTGTGTATTATGGGTACTGTATACCGCATAATAATGAAAAGCTATATGCTCCGGTCTGCTGGTTCGCTACACAGTCTGTGAGATTACAAATTGTTTGAATAACAGTGGACTATTGAAACTCTATCCAGATGTGCATGCTGCTAATTATGGGAATACCCACAAAGGCGGATTATCTCTTTTGTTACCATTTCCAACGCATTGAAAAACGGGAAAGTGAAAAGCATGTAGGCAGCAAATAAGAAGTAACCATACATGTTGGAGATGAAGATTTGTCATAATTAATTCCCAGGGAACAAAAACTCTTGACCTGGCAGAATGCATTTTTGGAGCATCACCAGATGCAACTTTTACGTGTGGGAGAGACATCCCAAAGTGGCAGATTCTGAGTCTCAAAACAAAAATGGCATAGCTTCATTTATGGCAGGGAAATTCCAGGTAGAGAAAGACTACCTGAGAAGATTGGTCCTGGGGAGGGGGGAATTGAACTATTGTCCATTTTCTGGCATACTTATTAAAAAATATTATAATAATGTGATAGGAGATTTTTGGAAGGACAGGCAGAGGAAAATGTGATCTTATGTTTCCAGAATTTAAGTAGTTTTACTTTAATGATCTGGAGCACTGTCCGGGGTGGCTTTAGGATGAACAGTTCTGAGTGTGAAGGACTCAGTGTGTTTCCAGGCACCACACTGGGATGACGATATTTTCACATTGTCTTTCATAACTGCCACCTCCTGGCTTTGGACAAGAGAGAACATCATGTCTCATCATAACGTGACCCTTGATCACTTTGTCCTTTAGCTTCATTGCATGAGTTGCCATGAAATAGAAAAGGCAGAAGGAGAAAATGCCAGTGGCAGAGATTTGGTGTGGGATCCAGACTGTTTGAGAAAAACAGACAAACAGCTGAAAGAGAGGATGCTGAACGGCTTAGCTACCTGTCTCCTTAACAGCTTGTGATAAGTAGTTTAGCAACCCTCAGTCCAGTTTCTTTCTTCTTCTTTGGTTTTAGGTTCTTTTTCCACTTTTTCCCCCCAAAAGGTAGGGATTAAGCTACAGAAATTCTGGCTCTTGCAGCTTCTCTGGAAGAGAGAATATCTGAATTTAGACTTAACCCCACTTTGTACAGTTTAATTTAAATAAAAATGGTGAATTTCCTCCTGAGTGATTAATAGCCGAGTGTGGTGACATACAGGAACTATGAACTTGACCTAGGTAAAGGATAACTGCGATGTTAAGTTGGTTACACAATTTCCCCTGAATGAGTTGAGAAGCAGTGAGCAAGGTTCCCGTGACTTCTGATCTCATAAATGCACACTTACAAGTGCTTTGCCTGTTCCTCTGAAGCAAGTCTTGGCGTTACGTGTGGCGCGTTAAATAAATTCCGAATGGCCTAATGTGAGATCTGGAATCCCAGCAGCCCGAGTCTGTGCGAACAGGCTGGCCTGCCAGGGGATTGCAAAGTGGGGAATACTCTGAAGGGGAATCTCCAGCGGATCGGAGAATTTCACATCCTCTGAACATCTTGGAGGCTTATGAAAAAGGCTCATAGTTCTCCCTCCCCCTCATTCGACTTGTAGGTTAATTCTGTGTTACACAGAGTGAACCTTGATATCTCTTCTGTCAGTGTCTCTTTCACCCCTCAAAACTGAGTGTCCAAGATGCTAAAACTGTCTACAGAGCGCACTGGTAGGGTGTTTATAGATATGCAATCAGCCAGCATGCTGACTAAAACTTATCACACACTTCTTTTCTTTATCAGGCTTCAAAATCTACAGCAGAAGACAACAGCTGGCATTCCCTAGGCATGAAAAAAAGGAAAGGGGCATTGATGGGAAAGTAGTCATCTCCATAAACTGCCCACATGTTACACGTGCATGATTAGCAATGATTTTTCTCTGTATGAGAATGTATGAGAGGAGGGAACTACCACAAGGAATCACAGGTGTCTGCTGTGCGGCACAAACTGACTGTCTTCAGTTGCCCGAAGTGCAATGTGAAAACAGCAAGTGAACTAGTGGGGGAGCAGCTACAATGCAGCAGAGTGGACTTGGCATAGCAGAGGTGCTCCCACAGGTGATGTAGAGTGTCTCCTTCATGGGCAGGGCAAGCAGAGGGCTCTGGCCCTCTTGGCCACCTAGTAGATCTGCTCAGTGATGGAGAGTAAGCAGGCTGCAGGGGAAAGGTTCATGAAAAGAAATCTTCATTTACTTAAAAAGAAAAATGACACTACTTGACTTCAGATTATTGCTTTGGATCAAGCACACACTAAAACCAGTTTCAGAAAACCACCTTGCCCAGTGCTTGACCTCTGCTTTCCTTGGGGATTTGTGGTTAGCACCTCTGACTCACTCAGCAGGGAAATGTGCTGTAGAATGATTTGGATGTGAAGGAAAAATGTTGCACATGCTGCCTCTGTGGTTTTCCTTCACTTGGGGAAGTTTAGACAATTTCTCCTACTTCTCTAGTGGTCCAGTGGACCATAAAACAAGCTTCCACATCCCATGGAGATCCCTCACCATATGTGCTGCCTATTGTCTGAAGGCCCCTATGTACTTAGAAGAAGTTCTCTTCCCAGCACTGCTCTCCATTTCGATCCTTCTCCTAGCTCTTCTTCACATCCCTTCCCTTCCAGCTTTGAGAAATGCTTTGTAATAGCGGGATCAGCACCAAATTCAGCCCATGCCCAGCAGTCCCTTTGACCCATTCCTGTCTGATTAAGCACGTACTGCATTTCCCTGGAGTTGTACAACTCGGTAAATCTCCTCCCACCTGCAAATCCCGATCCTCTGAAATTAGGGTGTCTCCCTTCAGAATCACTGGCCAGGTTCTGTTCCTGTACTTTCTTTTTCTGTGCTTTGGAAAGTACTTTGTCATCAGGTTGGTGTGCTCCACCCACAGTGAGGCAGTTTTACAACCCAAAACTTGAAACTCAGGACACTCCAACCACGGTCAAGTCCGTGACCCATGGGCTCAGAGGTGAGAGGAAATTACAAATGCTACCTTTGCAGTGATGAATCATCATGAATACCTATTTTTCTCCCTCGCTCTGTCCTTTGCCAGAAGAAAATTTTTGTCAGAAAGGTTTGAATTAAAATGTTGCCTGTCTCATCCAGAAAGGATGCTGCTGAAAAAGGGATGGTCTTTGTGTAATGCAGCATGCAGTACAGTAGGTAGACTGGGCTGTCTTGTCCTTTCTCTGTGATAAGCACAACACTGAAATCTACAGTCATTTGTGTGTACGTGTGAATATCTTTTTGTAATGGGATAAGAGTGTTTGCAAAAATGGCTAGTGATGTGCCCAGCCAGTACACTTACTCCAGGAGAGTGACAGGATAAGAGAAGTGGCAGAAACAAAGATAGGAAAAGAGATTTTTGCACTAACAAGTGTGAACTGATAAGCTTGACCTGTATGGGAAATGTAGAGAATCCTTAGGGCACTTGTCAGGCCAAAATTAGCTGTGCCAATTTGTTTTCAGCAACGCTGAGCTATGAGAACCCCCCCTTACTTATTTTCTCATTTGTGGAAGAAAACTGCTGGCTCACTGCACTCCACTTATTCTTAGCAAGCTAATTCACTTAGGCATAAATAACTTTCTTGGGCGTTGAAGGCTGGGGTAGGAATCAAGAGGATCTGTAAAGATGGATGGGGAGGTGTTGTGTGGAGGTTTTATTGGCCACATGGATAAGTTATGTGTGTCATCCAAACTGAGTGCCTAATCACCTCCGACATGTCATCACAACTGCAACGTGCTCAGCAAGGCACAAGGGAGGGAAGAAAATACATATTTCTTTCTCAAGTATGCAGAGCTAGGAAACAGTCGTCTCATTTTTCATCTTCCCACAGGGTAGGTGTTGAGCTGTGTCTCTGCCAGGGAATGGTGGTTGTTTGGTTCACACAGGAGTGGATTGGTGTTTTAAAGAAGAAAATTTGAAGTTCTGTTTAGCAAGTAAGCACAGCCTTCTGATTAGAGTATGGCAGTAGAGAAATAGTCTGTACCTGATTCATTTTTGACAGTTTGGAAAAAACTGGATGCTAAGGCGGTGAAGTCTGTAGTAAACAAGATCTTGTTTATTTAACTAATTCTTCTTTGCGGAGACAAGGGAAGGAAGAATGATTTATGCAGTACTGGCTGGCATGGAACTATAGTCTGGGTATCAGTATGAAAAGAAAGAGAAAAATCAGAACTTAGGTGGCTTTGGAGTCAGGAGGAGCAGTGTTAGCATCACTGGGGTGTCTTCTCGAACTCCTATGCCAGAGGAAGTTGCTTAGTTGTGAATCAGTGAAGGATAAAGAAAACGCAAACAAAACTGGTCTTCAAATTGATGAAAGAAAGGAGACTCAGAAAGGTTGCCCCATAGAGGAGGAGGATGTAGTGGAAATGAAGGATTGGAGATGGTGACTATGAAGATAATGCAGGGAAACAAGGCTTTTGGCTGCTGAGAATTCAGCAGAAAGGAGGCCAACAGCACGAGTGGAGTGAATCCGACACCCTGCTTTGAATGAGTGCAGGAGGGAGCGAAGAGAAGCAGGCTAGTCAGGGGTGAAGATATGAGACTCACAGACAGAGCAGTGATTGCATTAGGCATATGCAAAAGAGCAAAGAGAAGAGAGAGTTCATATTAGGTTATCAGGACTAGATTCCACTGAGGGTAAGGAAATGTGATTCAAGGGATTGGTTGTTCAATTAGGATTTCCTCGCATAATTTTATCAGATCTCACATCATCGAGTCAAATCTGGTTCCATTTAAATGGATCTTTACAAATTGTTGAAACAGGCATTGTACCCAACGTGGCAATAGGAGTAAACAGCGTGAACCAGGGGTGGAAGGGAACTTTGCTAGGCTAAGCTATGATTTCTTGTTGTTTAAAGGTGCTTCAGGAAAAGCATTTTCTCTGAAAAGAATTTTCCCATACAGATTTTTGTCTCCTTTTTGGCTGATTGCGTTTGTATACCTTGTACATTTCGTGTATACTTTCTTTTTCTTCTAATCTCCAGCTCTCACTTCTCAAAGGACAAGGTGATACAGAGATATCTCTATCAGTGCAAGATGCAGTGTCATTACGGCCTCAGAGGAAGGCTGGCCCTGTGGGAGATCCCTGCCACGTTACCGTTTTCCTCCATCTGTGGAACTAGCAGAGTATGACTACAGGACTTAGCTGAATAGGGTCTTGGAAAAATCTAGCTGTAAACTCACAAAGCCTAGCTTTGTGTCCAGAAATGGTGTTTCCACACAGTATATCTGATTTCCATAGCTGTACGCTCTTCTAAATACCAGCCAAGGCAAGCCCATGTAACCATGTTAAATTCCTTTCTTTTCTCTTTCCTAAATCAGCCAATTCCTGCAAACCTCTAAAGAGACAAACTGAAACCACTCTGACCAGAGAGTCAATGTTGATTGTTATTAATTACTTAAAACTTTTTAGAACACAAAATAAGGCCAGGTCTGTGCTGCAGATTTCTATCAGCACAGCTGTTCTGGTCAGACTGACACCTCTCAGTGAGCAAACACTACACATGTAGATGCAATTATACCTCAAAATGGTGCTTGTTTTGCTTGCGGGGATGATTTTACTATACCACTACAAAGAGTAGATTTGCCAGTGTAAGTTTACACCGCCCCAGGAATGCTTTGTCTGTTTACTGTGCTGGTATTCCTTTATCAGTAAGGCATTTGCAGTGTAGACATGGTCTTATTTGGAGGGCTGGTTTTAATCCTGACACATGCTAAAGTGATTACACTGCTGATTGAGAACTCAATAGAAGGACTCCAACTGATTTGCTCTGGATCAGGGCCTGAAAGGAGAAGAATTATCTTGTGGTTTGAGCACAGGAGTAGGAGCTCCTTGTGCACATCCTGGGTTTGCGATTGACTTCATTTGTCTCTGCCTCTAAAATTAGGGGTGTTAAGGTATTTGTCTTGCAGAAGTTTGGTGAGAGTTAGTTGTTTCATGTTCCTATTCCAGATGTAAGTAAAGCATACATCCCCAAATGGATATCCACAACCTGTAAAAAAAAAAAATAGATTAAGTCTTGCTACTTCTGCAGCTGTTCCAAAAGCACAAAGTCCTATTGCAGGGAAGGCCCTGGTTCTGGGCCAGCCTGTGTGACTGCTTTGAAGAGGCTCACCTGCTTTAATGAGGTGTGTATCACAGTTTGGCATATGTTGCACCACCATGTTTCCCATAGGTGTTTCCTTGTAGCCCCAGTGCTCTTTCCTTTTTGTATTTGCAATATCTTTGGACTCTGTTTTCAGGGCCTTAGAGCTCTTGGATGTCGAAGTCAAAGAAAGAGGAGCTATGCATGGGGACCTGTGTGCAGTGTGTTGGGCTCAGAGGTCCTGAAATGGCTGCTTCTACTTCTACAGGACTTAACTGATGGCTGAGAAGTACGAGGAATGTAAATCGGAGGGAGCAACATGCAGGAGGGTACTTTCCCCAGTGACACGGATGGGTTGTCACTGCTGTTTCATGACAGACCACAAAGCAATATTGAAAAGGACAAATCTAAAGCAGAGTTCAGGTCAGGGGGTGCTATGTCTTGTGGTAGTCTAGCCCATACACAGTTGGTGGAGACATATCATGCCTTCAGATTGTCAACTTCATTTCTGCATCAGCTTTTTGCAGAGGCAGTGTCAATCAAGTTGAAGCTGAAGGGCATTTTCCATTCTCTTTGTCTCATCATGCACTGGCCTATAGTAGGTTCCAGTTGGGATGTACAGTTCCCTACCTGGCACCAAACATGTGAGATCACACCAAGAAGCAAATCCCTACAGGAAGCAGAATTAACAGGAAGTAGCTATTACTCATCATATTCCTTTTCATAAGTAGTGCATCCTTTAAAAAAACACATTTGAGACATGGAAAACTAGCATATAGAGCAGAAGTCTTTAAGAGAAGCCAAGTTACTTTTTTTTTTTAATGTTTTAATATAAAATCTTTGGATTGCTTATCACTGTAATCTATTATCTGTAGCTTGCTTAGTCTCTGTCTCTTCTTACATACATTCTCTCCACTGTCATCTATTGGCACAGGAGACAATGTCAAGAGAACCAATTTCTATGACAAATTAGTCCACAGAAGAAAGAGGGTTGTTCCTGGTTGTGTCATGATTGATGCCAGAAAGACCCCTTAAAATTCCAAGTGCTTCAGAAATCAGAGCATTTTGATACCAGCCAGCTTGATGTGAGGGTACTAAAATTATTCAACTATGCTTTTGCCAGATCTGAAGTACTTCTTGGTGGTGTTGTAGACTGTAAGGGGAGAAGAAAAATACATGCAAAAATATTGCTTTTGCATGCTGCTAGGAGAAAAACAACGCTGTGTTTGGTATAACTTTTTTCAGGGTCTGGTAAAACTGATCCTAGTTCAAGTAAGTAAAAAGGAGTCTGTGGTGTATAAGAAGATGGTAGGTTTCCCTGTCTGTAACCTACAGTCTAATGAATAAAAATCAAGAGCACAGCATAATTCTTTTTTTAAAACCAAGTTTTTGTCAATAATAACAGCACAAGTTCTGTGCTTTGACCAGGCTTGTTAACACTTCAGTATGCTTGATAACCAATAGTAAAAGCATGAGTAAAGGAGGGGCTATGTTGATGGTCATGGAATTGGTCAGAATCACAATTAAAAACCAATGTCTAGGCTGCAGAAGGCATTTCTGAATCTAGTCCTGCAGTTCATCTTGGAGGGGTTGTCTTGCACAGCCCCTGTCCCAGTTGTCAGTCATACCTGGTTGCCCTTCCTCTAAGTACTTACTCTGAAACCCCAGGTTTCAGTTGACGTTAACTTGTGAAGAAATACAGGGAAGATAAATAAGTGAAGAAGCTTTCTACAAAGCTGGCAACTCACTCTAATGTATTACAATTTGGGAAACCTAGTCTTTAGCTTCATAAGCATAGCATTCACTGGCAGGAGTGCTGGAAGGAAGTGTTGACCACAGGTTCCTAACCATCCAGTGACCTTCTTTTGCACCAGTTTAACTGGTTGTGGGGTTATATTGTCAAGGAACTAGATTTAAAATAAGCCAGTGGTGATTTTAACTTGGATTAGTTTGCAAATATTAGTTTGGATTATTTGGCATAATAGTCAGAAATTCTGACACCAGCACGGCTCTTGGAGTAGCGATAGGAAGGAATAGCTACTTAAGAAACAACTTTTAAGTAACCTTGCTCCTGCTTGGTGAAAACCAGCTTTGAAAAGCAGTGTGGCAGGGTGTTATTTGAAGCAGGACTAAGAAGGGAACATGGGGATGCTAGTGCTGCTTACGTTTTCAGAGAGGAATAACCAGGATGAGTTTGACATAAGCTGTTTTTGTAAACATATTCTGTAAGTTGAGTTTTCCTTTATGGGATACATTTTGTGAGCAAGGGTGGTACACAAGTAGCACACTGTAGTTGTGTATTTTTCACTTTACACAGTTCTGGGTTAGAACTTTTGGCTTCTTCTGAGACCGAAAAACAAGATGAAGAAAGATAGTTTAGTGAAAAATATGGGGGGTGTCATGAGGGAAAGAGGATGGCCGAGGGAGAGGACTCCCAGGGAATGTTAAGTACACATGGA
Source organism: Gallinula chloropus (assembly GCF_964237585.1). Taxonomy (NCBI): domain Eukaryota; kingdom Metazoa; phylum Chordata; class Aves; order Gruiformes; family Rallidae; genus Gallinula; species Gallinula chloropus. Next base: position 72,182,454 of record NC_140090.1, read on the forward strand.
AGAGTAGACCATATGATCCTTCTTTATTATTGTCCGTTTAAAATTACAATGTGTTCCACTTAAACTAGACATGCTAATAAAAGAAGAAGAGTCATTTATAGTGGACAAATTCCAAAGACCAAAGCTGCCTCCTCATTTAAATTCTACTCTTTTGTCAGGGCACCCTGCTGACATAATTCTCTATTGTTTCTGCCATTATCGCTTGCTTAATGCAGGACATAGTGTCGGGAAATTCCTGTCTGGCACTTACAAGGTGTTTCTAAAAAGGGGAACAAAAGAGTCAAGAGCACATAGGGAGCAGGAGGAAGCTGCGAGGGGAAGTGGCAGCAAGGGAGGAATTCGAGATAGTAGCGGGGCTGGGGGAGGCAGGCAGAGGAGAAGACAGACAGATGGAGGGAAGGGGAGAAGGTCTCAACGTTCCCTGTAGAATCTCAACTAGTATGGGTAAATCCCCTAAGAGACATGGGGAGCAGCTCAAGGGTGGTGAAAATACTGAGATTTCTTAGTATGGAATGGAGGAGAGTTGGGCTCCAAGAGCCCCTCAGTTGAGAAGACCCAGGATGAAGCAGGAGGATCTGCTGAGGAAGAGAGGCTGCATCTGTCCGAAAATGGGGAGCTGGGGTTTGAAAGCTGGCTCTGCAGGGTCATGCTAAGTTTGATGCTGCTGAGGATTTTTGGTGATCAGTGAACACAGATGAAGTTGGTGTCAAGGCCGTCCACTTCTCCCAGTGCTCTGGGTTTGAGAGGCAAGACATCCTAGCTTGCACTAGCCTTAACATAAGGAGATTGCTCTGTACTGTCATTTGTTAATAACAATGTCATTTTCTGTCATGTAATTAGAAAATACATCTTACTTTGCCTCTAAGCATTATAACCTTATTGCATTTGCACATTTTTCATAATATTTCAAGCGAACTGACCAGATAACATTAATGAATATATTAGATAGGCAGGCACTTTTAAGGAAAAATAATAAACATACTTGTATATTAAAAAGTTAATTCAGTCTGGAGCCAAACAGGTAATTTTCCCTTCAGCATTTTTTCACTCAACTAAGACAGGTTGGACTAGGAGTGCAGTCACCCTGTCTACAGCTCTTGGCTTGGCTTGCATACCAGGGGCGAATTTTCTTCAGAGACAGACAGCAAGATGATCTGATTGGCCTCGGTCCAGGGCATGCTCACAAAGGCCCCTTTGATGGAGGGCTTCTTGGTAAGCCCTGTACCAAAAGCTGCCTGCCACCCTCCTTTCAAAGATACCCATTTACAGTAATTCGGGTTGGGGGGAAATAAATAAAGAAAAGTGAAATAGGGGGTTGCCACAAGAATAATTACGTTACTGGGCTTGGAGAGGGTAGGGAAGAGGAGGGGGGAGTTATTAAGTAAACTGCTGGATGTTGAAGTAGCTGTTTGGCAACAGTGCAAGAACATAAGGCATTTGCAATTAAGCTCATTAAAGCTTCATCATTTTGCTTATCAATCTTTTCTGAAAAGGGTGGGGTGAAGCACCGTATATTAAAACATGGCTGCTGTTACAGATAAGGGGTGATCAGTACCTGCTTGGCTTTCTGAGCTGTGCTGTAGTACCCAGCCTGTGATGGCATACGTGATTAGCTGATTTAACTCCCTCTTGTACACGGAGGTCATTAATAGGAGTTTGTTATTGTGTCCCAACACTCCACTGCTAAAACAACCAGTCCATACAACTTGCCTTTATCTCATTTGGTATCCAGATGTGGCCTCCTATTTATTCACCAATTTTGATGTCATTTGTTCTCCGAACAGTGGCTTTTGGAACAGTATTTGCTGAAGCCTCCACACCGTGGAATAAGGGGAAGGTGAATGAGGCTATCAGAGCCTCAGTGGATGAGGGAAGTCCTCTGGCTGGAGACCATCCTAATCAGAAATTTTTGATTTGCATGGAAATAACAGCAACCTGAAATTACATTTAGTGAAGAGAACTGATCTGAGCTGGCTGCAGGTCCTGATGTCTTTGAGACCTCAGCCTTCCTGGCCTGACTTTTAACAGGGCAGCTCTGGCTGAGGCACAGTGAAGTGTCCGAGTCAGCTGGCAAACCATCAGAGGAGAAATAGCCTTGGTGTGAAAACCTTGCAGTAAGAACAGCAGCAACATTGCCTCCTGCTTTTCAGCTGCTTCCCTGGGTACAAAGAATGAGGTCCAAGAAGAAATCAGGTCTGTCATCTTCTAGCAGTGTAAAAGCCAGAATGTGTCACTACAGTTTATTGCAAGTAGTAGGTGTGTAAGAACAGTATTTCAGATATAGATACCTCTCATCATCCAAGAGCTTCAGAGCACTGTAGATATGAACTAAGCCTTGCAGCATGCGTTTGTGGGAGGTGAGGCTTACCTTAGTTTTCCAGGTGGAAAAGTTCTGGCACAAAGGAAACATCAAGAGGTGCCTAGGGTATCTGGGACAGGACCAAACCCTGAAGTCCTGACTCTCACAAGTCCAGTTTATCTAATATGTCCTTGACCATACAGCTCCATAATTTTCTCTGTTGTTTAGGTTGATGGCAATATTGAGCTTCAGAATTTTATTGCAAAAAAGGATCAATCTTTTCTTGCTTCATTTACATCCAGTAGCAGCTCTCTTTTCTATATGTGATACGTAGTGGTGGTGAAGTGGGACCTCATTTAGAAGTGGCTCTTTCTGTAATAAGTTTTTGAGTGACTTTCCATTGTCTTCACAATATATTGTCTATATAGTGTAAAACTCATTTTAACTTTGAAAGAAAGGAAAGGAAGCAAAAAAAGAGAAGCTGAGGGAAATATTGATATGAAGAGAGGTGTGGAAGGAGTAGCACCACTAATACAAACATGTAGGTCATATTGCCATGTGGGAATGGAAGCCAGCTTGAACTTTAATTCTTGGTTTGATCAAGGTAGTGTAAAACCAGACCCCAAAGGATTTCCAGTGGAGAAACTGGATTTATATTTTACATATGAGCTGTAGTTGAAGCCAAATGTTCATTCCACTCAAATTGTGTAGGTGGATTACTTTACTTCCAGCCTTGAAGTATCATGTTTTTAGCTGCTAATAAACTTAATAAAATCCATTTCTTATTTCCCCTGGTGTACTGTGTTCATGAGCCTTGATGTGCCAACAGAGCAATGCTGTCCTGAAAATTCATTTGTCAAGAAACAGGCAAATGATGTGTATAAATAAGTCAAGAAGAGAGAGAATGTATGTACTACTCTTCCAGTGTCATTGCTCTTACCAGAATTGCCAACCTCCTTGTTTCTTCTGACTTACAACTGGAAAAGGAGTTAAGAAAAAGTATCACATTATCAGTCTAGCAGAGCACTAAGATCCATACAGGTTTGGGGTTTGGGTTTTGGTTTTTTGTTTTGGGTTTGTTTTTTTTTTTAAATGCTCATTTTTCAATTAAAAATACCTTTCTGTACCAACAAGCTGGCCCTTAGGCTTAGCTCCCAGAGTCAGACCTGCCTTTTCAGACAATGTGTGATCAGTCTGAGGGGTTCATTGCCACTGGAATTCACCGAAGCCAAGAATTTACAAAGCTGAATGAGGGATTAGACATTTATGTAGATAACAAAACTATCTAGCATTATTGTAGCTGATACAAACAGAGCACTGGGAATGAGATAAAACCTAATTTTTGAAAGGTTTAAGATAATGTTTAATATTAAAAACTTAGGTGAGGCTTCCTGGGGTACAGGAGAAGGTAAATTTTCATGTGGTACCCTTGAATTTTGCTTTGGCATGTTCAGTTTTCGATACTGAGTTAGAAGAGTGTAACTCCAGTTACATATGGCAATAACTGGCTTTCTAATCAGTGCACATTTTCTGATATCCATTCCCAAACTAGATGAGATAATCCAGTGAGAACCCTTTAGCCCACAGCATCAGTTTTAAGTTCAGCCACTGGCCAGCAAGAGGTGTCAAGTAAGAGATCAGTGAGGGTGAGCGATGCTCTGACTTAAAACATTTTCTTCAAGGCTTGAAGGTACAGAGTTGAATTGAAGCTCTGTTATAGGCTCCCTGTTCGCAGAGCCAGAGTCATTTCCTTCAACCCCTTCATATCCACCATGTTCAATGACATGTCACCCCTTTCAAAATGTGGTTTTGGCATGTTGCTGAGGCGCAATGAATTAATCACTTCACCTAATGGATTTACTGGGGGGAGTAGGGGGAGGAAATAATCTTTAAAAAGATTTAGGGTAAACAAAAGAGTCAAAAAGAGTAAGAAACAAACTGCTTTATGGGAACAGAAGTAGGAATGAATGAAAACAGAGGGGGATAAGAGGCCTCAGGTACAGAGGAAGAAGTAAGACCTTAGGTAGAAACCAGAGGGGAAAGGCAGGGTTGAGCATATAAACAAAGGGTTTAAGAGAAAAAGCAATATTACTTTTGAAGCTTTTAGTGCACATCTGACCCAAATCATCTGTCCGTTCAGAGTCAGCCCATCACCTCCCTTGTTTAGACTTTATTTTTCCTCTGAGATCTGTAATCCTTACTCTGAAGAGCTCCTGATTTGGTGGACATTTGTTGTGTTAGTAAATGCTGCTATTGAAGTCAGCAGACTTGTTAAAACTTGTGCCCTGGTTGCAGCAAATGGAGTTTGCAGTGAATGGGGAGTACAAGCCCAGTCATTCCTCCTGATGTGTGCGCAGCGTGGAAGGGGTTGAAGGAGAGGGGGAAGGGCCAGACAACTTGGCAGCAGTTTTCCCATCTCTGTGGGCCATACCAGAGGGTTTATCATGGAGTCTCTTTGTAGGAGAAGCAGGGGTTATGCAGAGCATGGAGTTTTTCTTCCCTGCAAATGAAAATCGCCATGGAAAATTCTTCTCAGAATTTAATACAACTCCAGGCAACATTTCTTCTGCACAAACCACAAACAAATTCATGCACATGCATTTAAGAAAGGACTGTAGACTCATCTGAGCATGTCACAGGAAACTGTAGGATTGCAAGGAGCGTATAAGCCATCTTTGATGGTGGTGGGGTCTGTTCTTTGGTCAATCAACCTTTGGGGGCCAACCCTCTTGCTTCTTCAGTGGAGGCTGTTTCTATCCACTCCGGTAGAAAAGGTAGAGGAAGGGGGGAAATGGAAGTTGACCACATTACCTTTAGAGTTTATCAGTTCTCTTCTGCAGATGTTTTCATAGACAAAATGAAGACATTTCTTGTAAAGGTTAAATTTACATGCAATAAAGTGCATAAAGTGATTGACCCTACCAGTTTAGTTGCAGAAGACAAGCATTTACCAACTTTTTGCTAGTGGAGGGGTTTTATTTCACACAGGAAAAGAAAAAAAAAAGTATCTTGGCTTTTAAGAGGTGTTTCTCTTTTGAGTTTCCCCTTTTCCCCACTCTCTGCTATATCCCTGATAGATATTAGTTACTCCTTAGAATAATATTTCATTTAAGAAAAGTAAAACTATGGTTAGTTTTTTGCACATAATTTTTCATTAGTTTTGTGTAGATGTTATTTGGACCAGAAAAAAGTTGAGCTGGCATCATTCTGTGGTCTGATTAGTGTGTGCTTGAAGGAGAAAAAGAGAAAACAGAATTTGCTTTTCAACATGCAGCATTGCTAAAATCCAGCATCACTGAAGAATCTAGTGCAGAGTTTTTAAATTGAGATTTTACATCTCTCTCTTTCTCCCTGAAGAATCTGTTGGCCTGAAGTTGTGTAACTTTCTAATGAAGTTGTTGTGGAGGTCTTTACTATCCTGGAAAATGAAAGAATAGAAAATTGGAGTGCAAAGCTTGTGTTTGCTAAAGTGATCAACCTTAAATGGTGTGCCGGGTTATCTTGGAGTATAATCAGCATAGCCGATTTGAATAGAGCTGTCTTCAAAATAGAGATCTGCTGGTAAGATTTGTTTTCATTTAGGTCTTACTTTCAGCAATAGGATTACCCTAAGGTCTATATATCTACAGGCTTTTGTACAAACAAGCAGCTTAAACAAAACTACCATTATTATACTGATTTAAGGAGAGAGAGAAGCCTTGTTTGGTTTATTGAGTTAAGATCATATGTGTAACAAATAAAGCCTTCCTTTAAATGTAAGTTTTGTCCCATTCAATATAGTGAGTTTCTTGAGGAAAAAAATTACAAAGGCCAACATTATTCTTAAAGCCGATTCAATTTGTCACCTCTAGGTTTTAATCCCACAGGCTGGTGAAATACATGTTATTTCATCCACTCGAGCAGCAAGACAGCTGATATCACCATATTTATCACCATCAGGGTGATATAATCAATTTAGTTCTTGCTATAAGAACTACCCTTACATTTCCTTTCTACTTTTACTCAATGGCCTTATTAAACTCTGATTTATTGCAGCTATGGATAACGTTGTGTTCTGTGTTGCTTTCCCCACAAGGAACTTCAATAGCTGTTGTCATTCCTTTGGTTGCTTTTTGTTGTTTTGTGGGTTTTCTTATTCAGTACATCAAAAGTTTTATTTACTGTTTCAAAGTAAATAAAATAGGATGTGAAAGTCCTGAGTTCAGTTAGCAACTTGAGATCTAATGAGAGGTGGCTAATCATTTATTGTATGGATGCCACGGGTCTTATTTCTTACAACAGCAAGCAGGGCATATGCATGTTTTCCTGCATTCCCAACACTGGAGGTGCTGCAACCAGCCACGCTGCATTCAAGGCTCCCTGTGCAGCTGTGAGCTCTACATTAGTTTGTGACCAAAGAAGGAATGAAAAGCAAGGTGGGAAAGTGCAGTTGAACACAACTCGTCTGATCTCATATTTTTTTTTCCCAACATATGTGCAGCTCAAAAGCTGAAGCTGAAACAGGAAAAGGATTGGGGAACTGCTTCAAACTGGCGAGAAACCAATTAGGTTAAACTACTTGCTAAATGAATGTGAATGAACTCTTGTCTCTTGTTTTAGTCCAGTCTTGCTGGGTCAGGTCTTAGGACCCAGAGAACTGCTTCTTTGCAGTTTTCATGCAGGGTGAAGTTGGTGGTTGGGTACATGGATTTCCAAGTGCACAGGCTGGCACGCCAGTAGAGAACCTCTGGCAACGTGGTCCTCTGGATCAAAGCAATCATACCAGCAGTGGTCATATTGTCTATTATCATAAGAGCCTTTTAAAACACTTTAAATGGGTGTTCCCTAAAATATTACACTAGCAATATAGCAGTGTATTTAAACTGTCAACAGCTGACCTTGGCTCATCGGTTATAAATATTGCGTCTGTTCGTTGCGGTCTGTTTGCTGTTGGTGGTTGCAGCTGAAGAGGTGCACTGGACTTGCTGGTGTCACCTAGCTGAAAGTAAATTTCACCTTCACCGCAGAACTCGATTGCAGGTTGCAAATATTATTTAAATGGAAATGATTTCCTTATAAGAGGACTCACAGAAGCGTTTCTCTTTTGTTTCAGGTTGACTTTTTAATTTTTATTTTGTTTTGTTCTTGCTTTTATCCTTAATTTGGGGCAAAATTAGATCTGTCAGTGTCCCTTTAAATTTATTCCACACTGACTAATTTATTTTAGCTAACTTGTTTCAGGACAAGCGTAGAATACTTACAGCGCAAAAGAGAAAATTCAGATCAATCTCAGTCTGCTGAGAAAATTAATCAATTTGCAAGTTACATCTAACTAAATTCCATCATTTAAATCAGGCGTTGAGTTTCGTTCCCCATGTTACACGGAGACTGGAAGGTAAAGCAGTCTTCATTGGTAGAGGACTAATTCACTTGCCCTGTGCTCTGTATAGAGGTCGTTAAGACCCCGTGCTTAGAAAGCAGCTGCTTTTTGTGTGTGTGCCAGTATCTCGTTTTCCACATATGTAACAGATCAAAACATTTAGATTGGGTTGATCCAGTCTATCATGACGAAAGAATTTTGAAGCAACACAAGTAAATAGCAGCCTTACTTCGGAGGGAGGATGCCTTTGCCCTGATCCTGAGAAACTATTGGTGGGCGCCACCCCAATTAAAGCAGACTGGGCCATACCAGCTTTGCACGGATTCTTTTCCAAAGCCAATTAGCTGCAGAACATTTAATAGAAAGGAACAAATCACCTAAAACTCAGCCCCATACAATGTTATCATTTCTGTTCAGTGCTAGTCTAGTGCCTCAAGAGTGTTTCTTTTTGTTATACCTCTGTAGACCTGCTGGAAGGAAAAAATGTTTCCTGCTTCTCATTTGGCCTATATATTCTAGAGCCACATTGTTCGGTGTTATCACCTTAAGAAGCAGTTAAGATTAAAGTGAGATAGCACGCATTTGAGTTTAGAAAACCAGCCAGAGAAGCTGTACAACTTTTATGGTCTTCATCAAAAGTGCGTTTAAATGTGGGACTGTTTTTCAGAGAATTGAATTAAAATGTAATTTTTCAACCGTTCTGTATTTCCATGTATTGTCTTCAGCCTCTAAAACTGTGTCATCATATGGCTGGCTACTACTGGCCAGAGTTCCTGGGCCAGCCCTCAAGAATATGAAAATCAGAGAACTAAAAAGAGGAAGAGGATGCTTTGGCAAGCTTATGTTTGTTGGTTATGGGTAGTTGGCTTTCGCTGTGGCACCCCCTGGGATTATCACCCGCCAAAATCCAAAACTCCATTTCAGAGGGGATTATTTCAAGGAGCAGAAGCAATTAGAGAGGAGTGTAGCAGGCAGTGCTTTGCAGAGGGATGCGGTTTGTTGGAAGTTCTGCCTTGCTGTGGCTGTGTGCCTGGGAATTACTGTACTCATTTATGTACAAGTTCAGAAACCTAGGTACTTAGAGAAAGATTCTGTCATTTGATTACTAATAAGGACAATTGTTAGAATGTTTGAAAATAAGACTATCAAATTAGTTCAAGAAGGAAGAATTTTAAAGAGAGAGGAATTGCATGTCGTGCAATGAACAGGGCAGGGAGACAAAACTAAAAAAAAAATCCATCTTTTTTTCAGCCTACGATTGTTTGGTGCCTGGTTAAAAAATAGTTGGTTTTGGTTTTGGTTTTCCTGGGATTGCAAAAAATTAACGGTCTTACTTAAAAATGTAAATAAGTAGTATAATTGCACAGTAAACCAAAAGTAGGAAACTATTTCATGCTCTATGAGTGTCACTAGAAAGTTCGTGGTGGAGGAGAGGCAGCCAGGGAGACATCATGGCTTTAACAAGGGGTGAGGACTGGCTCAGCTTGGCTGGGGCAGCTGTCTGCAGGGACGCTACAGGGGCGTGAATCAAGAGCTGAGCAGTAAAGAAAAGGCAAATAGGCTGGATAGTGCTGTGAAGCTGACCATTAACATTTCTGAAGATGTTATGAAGTGGGAGGTTGGGAATCCTCTGTCGCCATATTCTTCTGTATTAGTCAGAATATAGGCAATAATTTGACAAAGTTTTACATTGCTGTGCTTATGAACAGCTATTTCTCCTTCTACAGACCCTCTTCATATGAGTTTCTTAAGATTGGCTAATGAGATTCACTTTTATCTCAGGATCTTTAACAACTCCCGGTAGACCAGGAGCTTAGTTTTAAATCTCATCAGCAAAGCAGAGCAGCTTCCAGCAGTACTGTACTTCCTGACAGAGCTTACTGCAAAACTGGCTCCGAAAGAAAAAGAATGCCAGCACTAGATCCAGTGCTGTTGCTTTTGGCAGGTCCTAGATATTTAGTCTCCGCTTTCCATGTATTGAGCTATGCCAGCATTGCATCGCTCTGTGTGTCGTGAGCTGCCACCCATCCTGAGTCCTACTACCAGGTCAACAACTGGTGTAAAAGCTAAGGTTTGAACTCTCTTCTGTGGAGTAATTTTTGCATGTACAAAATGAAGGTGCAAAATATTCAAAATAGTTGCTTGAAAAAATATATATACTGCCTCAGCTCATTATAGAAACGGCATCAGCATTTCACAATGACTGACTGACTACTCAGAAAGTTAGTGAATACAGTAGTCAGGTGACACAAGAAATCTCAAGGATGACCCAGGACCCAGAAATGTCATGGGGTTTTTTACCCACACACAGAGTAACTCCATTCTGCTAACAAGGTGCCAGACAATGGCATATGGTCTCCTTGGGTGGTACACTGCCAGGGGAAGAGCCATAAGGCCCCAAGTGCTTTCCTGTGGTGTTCAAATTAATTTCAGTGAATTCTCAACCCTATATTTTCGCATGTGAATAGTGCTTTTGATGATACAATTTTGGGTGCTGAAATTGACCCTATGAAAGAAAAGTCATGTTTTGAAAGGACACATATTCATGATGAAAAGTAGGACTTTTTTTTACAGGACTGAGCCCTCAGAAACTCTAGCTTTCCACCTCACTTGAAAATATGTCCTAATTCATATAATCATAGAATTCCCAAGCACCTCTTCTATTTGATGCATATATATACTTTACATATGACTGTATAGAAAGGAATATTTTAAAACAAAGTCATCTAGCATATTTAAAATGTAAAGGAAGGGAGGAGCAGCGTTCAGAAGCAATGAGATAACCTCAAAATTTGAGGTCAGGTTATAAATGCAAAGTGTAACTTTTTTCCCAAAAAGTTCATGAGTCCTTTTGGGGCAGGAGGACTTAAATAGAAATTGAAAACTTCAATAGAAATTGCTTCATCAACGCTTAGAACCATTAAAGTTCCTGAAAGCCCTGGTTCTGAACTAAAAAGATGAAGCTAAGTGTATTTGTCTACAGAGGAGAGGAACTGAGAGCTGTGAAATGAACTTCATCCCTTCCTCTCTGCTTTCAGCAGTACTGAAATGGTCACAGAAAGTCTAATTGTTTGAAAATAGCTATGACAACCAACTCTGCAAGTTGGCGGTGTCTGTTGCCGAGGTGAGAGCACGCTGACAAGGCTTTAGAGCATGGACACACCTGACTCTCCACATGAAGGTGTCTGTGCCCCATCTGCTTGCTGCTGCCTCCCCAGATGGGGCAGGTTTGGTTGTAGTCATGGGACCCTCACAAACCTGGCAACAGGAGCAGGATGAGTTAAACACCTTGACTTGGGTGGTCTAGGGTGCACCCAGCCAAGATCAGGTTGTAACCTCTGTCACAGGCAGGCAGAGCAGAGGTGAAAACCTCCACACCAGTCCAACTTCCCTCCCCTCAAACATGAGATGGTTCTACCAAGGCCGGAGGCAGATTACTCTCCCCTTTCCCGCGCTAACAGCACGGCTTAGTTCTTTCCTTCCCTTCAATTCAAAGGCTGCCTCAACTCACTCTCAAGCATCATCTGTGCCCAGAGGTTGTGCCCACAGTCACACACCTTCACGCGCCGTGAGCGTCAAGTGCCAGACCAGCTGGCTGCCTGACCCCCGCTTGTTGCAAAGCGGTGACCCTCGTTAGGAAACCCGAATGCTCCTAGAAAGTACCACTGGGCCAACAAATCAGTTGTAAGAGCCTATTGATCCGTTACATTTGTTTTCAGCGTGCAAAAAAAAGGAGATTCTTTTGTTCCAGGGTTGGCACCAGGCTCTTGCTACCGTAGGTTCAGCGCGTCTCCGGACACAGCGATCAGGCGCCTCGCAGCTGAGTCTGCAGAATATTTGCTTATTACAGGAGGAACCGAAAGGACCTGGAATTCACTAGTGACTGACCTCTTACTTCTTGAACAACTGTGTTCCCGCGTTCCTTTTGTTTCTGTTTTAGTCATTGCATTACAAATGCAGTTTAACACCCCCCTCTCCCCTTGCAGATGCAGGATAGATAACCAAGCACGCAAGAACCAACATTTATCGAGTTAAAATGCCTCCACCGTTTGCATTAAGTGATCTGTGTTTGTTGGGCTGGGTTGGGTTCTTTTTTAAACCGAGTTTGGAGTAATTAAATGGCCACAGCAGTAATGCAAATGCAGATTTTTGCACATGCAGTAATCAAAGGGAGGAAAAAGTAGTCTAAAGCTGTTTTGATTTTAATCCTATGTGATTTTTATTTTAAATGAAAGCACAAAGGTAATTTTTCTGTGGCTCTACCTGTGACTCCTTAAATCATGGTAAACGTGCATTATGATCTTCTTAAAAAGAATAAGAACATTCCTTCTTAATTAATTTATACAGCTGTCAGTACAGCTTTCTATGTTATTCATACTCTAAGTGTTTGACTGCCATAGATTTTCTAGCAGTTCCTGGCAAAGCTCCAGTGAAAGCCTGGGATTTATTAGGCTGACTTGGTGCAAAGTCTATTGATTGTGGCCTCGAGGGTAATAACTAAATAGAGCTGGAGCAACAAGTCAATAACACCATTGTTGCTACAGACTCCATTCACTTGAGGAGTTAGATTGTTTTACAGTGGCAAAGAGTAATCATGAGCAGATCAGCATGTTCAACAGGCTCTGTACCATGTTAGTGCTGGGGACTGTTTTAAAGCTTTCAGCAGGACCGCGGGAGAAGCGAGGTGGGGTGCAGGGATTAAGAACCCTGTAAACTCCTACATTAGCACTGAAAGGTTTCAGCGTTAGCTTTATCATCTTACAAGAAGGAGTCCCGTGCCTGTCTTGGCCCAAACTGGTATTAAAATGCTCTGCCCATCAAGCCATAATGGCGTGGGCAATACTTGATTTAAATTTTAGATGGGGATGTGCCTGTACTGTGTGTGTATCTCTGTGTGTGCATATATTTGAGAATTCTATGATTCTAAATAATAGCACAGAGTTCACCTCTGCGCAGTAATATTTCCTGGCAGTGGCTGGAAAGAGGCTCCTATTTTCTTAAATTCAAAATGAGGAAATGCTTTTGTTTATTGCTTCTCTAATCCTCCCATGTGTTTATTTACTTTTAGAATTCTTTTCTTTTGCGGAAATATATACAAACCTACTAGAGGATAGATGTTTATTTCCTGAGAGTTTTATCATTTATTTGACAGCCTTTGACAACTCGCGTTGCATTAAGACCAGATCATTTTGAGAAGTCAAAGTTGTGAAGATGGGAGTTTCAAAACCAGAACTGGTTGATTTTGCACACATTCTGGTCTCCATTTCCATGAGTTGCCATTACAACCTCTACAGAAAGAACAAGTAATTAGAATGAGTTTTTTCCTAACACCAGTTGCTAGCAGCCTACTCCCTTGAAACATGAAAGATGGTACAGAAAGTAATAATAAGAACCACATGATATTAAAAGAAAAAAATAAGGCAGATGTAATTATACTTTGTGAAACAAGCTGAGTGGTCAAGCAGCAGGGTTTTGTCTCTTCAGCAGTTCCAGACTCTTCCTCCCTTCACCTATTTGTCATTGGAAGTCAGGCTTTCCTTTTTGCAAATAATGTTTCTAACCCCACATTTCCAAAGATAATAGGAAAGAGCAAAGCTCTCTTCCCAAGACTGCAGTCATTTTAAAAACACCAATATTTTAGACACAAAAATTTCAACAGAGGGGTTGATTCTTGAATATGGTGGTGACTCTGACGTCTAATGACACTTTATTAACAATTTATCTGTCCTTTTTTTTCCACTGCTGCTCTTACTGTATTACAGCTCATACTATTTAAAGTGCAGAAAGGGGTGGAACTGGAAAGGAAATCCTGCAGCCAAATACTGAGGAGGGTACTGGGCTTCCTTTGGCTACAGGCAGTCAACTGAATATTGCAGTCAGCATGTGCTGGGGCAAAGCTCAGAGCAAGAGAGATGGATTTCTCTCTCTCTCTCTCTCTCTTTCTCTCTCTCTCTCTCTTTCTCTCTATCTCTCTCTCTTTCTCTCTCTTTCTCTCTCTCGCCTTCCTGCCTTCCTGCCTTCCTTCCTTCCTGCCTTCCTTCCTGCCTTCCTGCCTTCCTGCCTTCCTTCCTTCCTTCTTGCCTTCCTTCCTTCCTGCCTGCCTTCCTGCCTTCCTTCCTTCCTGCCTCCCTCCCTTCCTTCCTCCCTCCCTTCCTCCCTCCCTTCCTCCCTTCTCCCTTTCCTTCCCCCCGGCTGATTGTCTTTTTCTTTCCTTTTTCTTTTTTTTCTTTTTTTTTCCCCTTTTCTGTTAGCAAGTAGTGTGCTTGGCAAATTTGTAGTACTTACTCAGAACTGTGTTTAAAACTTTGAGAAGAGTGAACTGAATTTAAACGACTCTCAGGAATCTCTTTACCCCCAGGCCTTAGACATAGACTCCCATGGAAAGAAATGTACAGGATGGTTCATAATCTGTACTCTGTCAGGATATTTTAATGAGAGGCCAGTAAATACCATATATTTGGAAGCAAATAAGCTAAAGCTGGGCTTTTTCTTTATGTCTTCCACAGAAGAGTAACCTTCTGGCAGATGCTTCCACTTTGAATGAAGAAATTATATATACTCTGCTTGGGTTCAGTTCTGTGATCCAACTAATTTTTTACATATCAAACCAGCCTAAAACTTAATTAGTTGTTGCATCAGAAATAAATATGTAAAAGAGGTTTTGCAGAAGTCTTAAGCTTTTCCATTAAAAAGACCAAAATGGATTTTTCCTGGCTTGATTGCAATGTGTTATGCTGCCTCTAAGGTGGTTAGGTATGTGTTGGAGGCACTGCTTGCACCCCACTTCTAGTCTTTCAGAACATAGAGAGACTGGTAAAAGGAAGAACTCCTCATAATGTGAAGGTGGGCATTTATTTTGAGTAATACTCTTGCAGTATGAACTGTAGTTTTACAGGAATTAGAGAGTTGAAATATTCCTCTCCCCCTTCTCCCTTCTCCCCTCCTTTTTTAAAGTGTCTTCATCAATCAAAATCAACATAAATGAGTAATGGAGGCAGATAAAATGTGAAGAGACAATAGCAGTGTTGTTTACAATTGACGGCTGTAAATCCATCGTATCCTAAGAGACTGAATGAAGTTAATACCTGCTCTCCTCCTCCACCACCACCACCATTTAGCCCTTGATTTGAAATATCATTTAAACATTTGAGCTTCAGTCCATTAATGCTTCTTTATTTTAGAGCATCAGGGCTGCGGTGAAGCAGGGGACTTGGAGGGTGAAGGTTTGGAGTGACAAGGGAGTTTCCCCTCTCCTCATTCATTTGTTAATCGGGGATGACAGAAGTAGAAATGGTGTTTTTACCAGCAGGACAAAGCGGGGTTTAGAACCATGGGAAAACAAGGAAGGTGGTGAAAAAGGGTTACAAAGCACATGGTGTGAAATCGTTTAAATTTGTGTCTAGCTGAGGTTTCTCTCTAAGAAAAAAAGGGAAAGCAGATCTCCATTGGCACTGCCATGGGAAGCACAAGGCTGGGGAAGCCCGACAGAAAGCAAAGCCAGGAGGATTATGTACCTCGATTTCAGAGGGCACAATGTATGGTGTGGATTTTGAGTCCTGGCGTTTTGATTTAGATATGATAAAACCCAGGTCTTATGAGCTGCTCTTGTAGATGTTTGACACAGAGGGGCCAGACCCACTTGGGTCCGTTGCTCTTTATTCCATATTGAAGTGCCAAATGGAAACTTTTCTTCCTTCCAGTCCTTCCAGTTTCGGGCGCCTTTTGGCAAGTGCAAGTATGGTTCTTAGGCCCAGGCTCACAAATTCAGGAGGTTTAAAGTTGCCTGCTTTATTTTTGGTTCTCCTGTAGTTGTAGTTTGTTTGGCAGACCATGCCAGACACGGATCACTTGTTCAGGGCTCGTTAGCACCGACAGCATTCTGGCTATATTACAATCTGTGAATATATCTACCTCAACCGTATGTTTGCTCCTTTTATGATTTTCATTCTCACAGATTGAAAAAAATTAAAAACCCCAAACAAAACAACTGGCACAAATAACCCAAGTACCTGGCAGGAAGGATTGATGACCTTTCTGATCGTGCTCTTTAAAATGAAAATCTGAATGAGCAGAACTCCAGCAGCACAGCCCCTCACTGTAGAGGGGCTTGAAGGTGCCACTTCTGTTGTGAAAACAGTTTATTTAGTACTTAGTGCCTTGGCTTTTCTGTCTTTGTACTTCTGAAAGAGGATCTCTTGCGAACGATGAACCCTTAGCATTAACGAAGTACTGATCCCTCTTTAGCGTTTACTTAATTGAAGCTCAGATGGAAAAAAATATAGTGTAGTAGTATTTTAAGAGTGACTGTGTAGCACCTTTCCAAGTTTGCATGCCTGTCAACGGGATGTCATCTTGTAAGTGTGAATGAACGACTCTATTTCCAGTTTGAGTTTCCATTCCTAGGCAAAAATAGCACCAAATACACTATACTTCCAGAATAGATAAAATAATATTTTTTTTAAACTTTGTAAATCACACCACAATAATAAGTAATTGATGGCTATTTCTTCATTTAAAATGTTCCATATATATAAGCAGACAATGCTGCTTGAAATGACTGAATAAAGTCACAAGAAATAACTTCTCATTCCGTTCTAACTGAGCAGACTGTATTTTGTAAGGATACCAGTTATATTTAGCATTCCTCAAGGCTTCCATTGTTGGGCTTTTTTTTTCTTTTTTTCACAACCAGCATGAAGCACTGAAGCTTTAAGCATCCTGTCATGATGCTGATGTTTTGTCGAAGAAAAGATGCATTCCTCAGCTGTTGCAGTTACTTCAGCATTTGTGCCTTTTCAGATGACACTTGGCCAACTTTTTTAAAATTGCCTAAGTCTCATGTGCAGAGTGATGAGGGCTGAGATTTTTAAGGGCCTTGAAATATCTAAATCATGACTCAGGCTGTCTAACTTCCCCCAAATATCTGATTCATTTAGTCTAGGAGTCTCAAAGTCCTAATTATCTAACCCCTTCTTTACAATAGGATTTGCTGGTGGTGTTTGTTTGCTTTTTTATTTTGCTAACACAAATCATTTACAAAGTGTTAGCAGAATGTTATGGTGTGTGTTAGGAGTGGATATAAAGTAGAAAGCAATAACCAGGATTATAAATAACTGGTAGATCTGTAGAATTCTAAAATAGCCTCTTAAATTTGATTAACTGTCTCAATATATGGCTAATAATCTAAAATCCTTTATAAACTATTTGTAAATGCACCCTTGACATAAAGCATGACTGGTTTGTCTGTATTTTATGAAACATGACAATTCTACTGAGGAAACAGAGAAGTATGTCTGCAATATAGTCAGTGTAATTGAGAACTTGGTGTTCCAGGTTTTAATTGAGGAAAGTGAAATACTTCCAGTATCAGAATTGCTTTGTGCAAATGTGT
The DNA here is from genome assembly GCF_964237585.1 of Gallinula chloropus. Lineage (NCBI taxonomy): Eukaryota > Metazoa > Chordata > Aves > Gruiformes > Rallidae > Gallinula > Gallinula chloropus. The sequence goes on from NC_140090.1 coordinate 72,199,503, forward strand.
TGTGCAAAGGTAGTATGGAGTAGCTACACTCTTCCTCAGAACGAAGTGGGCAAAGAAAGGTAGAAAGAAGGGGAGATATAAAAGTGTTAAAATGTGACAGTGGAATGATTTCAGAATGGTTTGGACCTCAGTTCTGTGGTATGAAACTATCAGCATCAACAGCAGGGTCTCCTGCTCCCAAAAATACTCACTCCTGCCTCTTTGCTGCATCCAGCTGCCACCTTGTTTCCATGGGCACCTCTTGTCTTGAAATGGAATTGATCCAGTGCAAAATAGCTCTCCTCTCCCACCCTCTTCTTTTTCCTTTTTCTTTTTTTATCCTGTATCAATTGCTTGATCTGATTCATCACATGGACCCACAAGCTGTTGAATCAGCACAACTGAGGTTGGCATGCTGCAACACGATGGCAGAAATGGACACCAAGAGGAGGTGGGAACAGGGGTTGGAAGGGACAGACCTGAGCATGACTCCTAAAATTAGTGTCGCTGCTGGATGGTTTGCATCTTGGAAACATGGTCTTGGCTTGAGTACAGGGCTTGGAGTCAGAACATTGAAACTGTAAACTCCCCTCTAGCCTTTGACACCCTTGAACTTTAGTTTTGCCATCTGCTAAGTGGGAACATTAGTTACCTAATGACTGTTCAGCCAATTAGCGCATGAACAATAGGAAAGACAGCTTTTTACACTACCACACTTTGCTGAAATTGTTTGCTAATGCTTAGGAACTACACTTCATTTGTGGTAAAATACTCGTTTTCAGCTGTGTTCCTCCTATCGGAAATCTGTTGCTAGAGCAAAGACAGGTCCCTGTTTTTGTAACCCAAGTGTCTCTATTTTTAGTTTTAAGATGTTGGCTGCTTCTCTCTCTCTTTTTTTTTTTCTTTCTTTCTTTCTTTCTTTTTTTTTTTTTAATATGCATATATATTTATAGCTCTTGCTATTGGGAGAGAATTTCCTGCAAACAGATCCATTTCTGTGGAGCTCTGCTCCGACACGGAGTCCCATGTGTTCCACCGAGAGATTGCTCCAGAATAAATGTCTGCTCCGGTTGTAGGATCAGCCTGGCAAGCTGTAAACTTTATATTGCCTTCAGCACATAGTAAATTTGCATGTGCAGGAGGTATTAGCGACTGGGCATCCGATACTCAGCGATGTTGCATCTGAAGATGTGAGTGACAGGAGAGATGCAGCCCCTGCCCCAGTGTCCCGCTGAGTCGTTTCCTTTTCGGATAATTACATTCTCAGTTTTCTCTGCAGTTTTAACTGGCGGGAGGGAGTATCTGTCTTCGCGCCCCCATTTAAAGAGGCGAGTCTTGTAACTGTGCACCATGAAACAGCTGCCACATCTCACCCAGAAGTAGGTGAAAGGACTTTTTGCATAATGTTCATATCTGGTTTGCATCCTGAGCTGTGCGAATCGTCAGTAATGCTACATGGGTATCTGAAAGCAGGGTCTGACCTGTAGTTGGGTTCTGGTTCTCATGCAGCGAGTGGCACTTGCTCAGACAGTTTCAGGGACATCAGCAGGACTACTGGTGTGCCTGTGGACTGCAGAATCAGGCCCCTGAGGATCCTGAGGAATGAAAGGTATCCTGTAACTGTGAGGTATTATTATGATGACTACTCTGGAGAACACAGAGGTATTGAAGTCGGCAAAATAAATTACAGAGTTAAACGTATAAGTAAACTAAGAAGCGACTGATGTTTTTTGCATAGTAATAATCTTCATAATCACTTCATTTGCACAGTTATTCATTTTAAACTTTAGGCACAGTTTTGAAGCATAACTCAGTAGAGATTTTTGCTGTAATCTATAAACTTTAATGAAAGCTAATTGGAGGACAAATTTTAATCTAATTAAAATGTGACTGTATAAAGCAGAAAGGATGAATGAAGCTAAATGCTCTATGGGGCACAGTTTTCAAACAACGATTATCCTGAATACTAAGTCAAATGAAGCTTTTGTAAAATGATGATCATGAACATTGCCAGCAACAGAACAACCTTGAGAAACTGCAAATGAAAGTTTTAAGGCATTTAGTTTAAAAAGTGGACATTCAGCTCGTGACCGCTTAAGGACTTTTTAAAAAGAAAATAAAAAGCAACACACACGGTCTCATCTAAAAACATAACAAGTAAATTAGCCAAAGGTGTACATTCCATCTAAGTTCTCATGATCAGCAGATGCAAATGTTTGCAGTGCGCCGATGAGTTATGAGCCCTAATGAGATTTCAATGCTGAGCAAACAATAAAAATTTATGCATTGCATAGTTTTAGTGGCCTTTGGCTTCATGGTTAGTGTTACACCCTTTCAACAGCTTTGGTAATATAATATCCAGCTGGCTTTGGAGGTAAGGAAAATTTTAGGGGTGAACTGAAATTCTGAGAAATAATGTGATTGATTGCTTTGTCAGAATAATGCATTTCCACGGTATAATTGTCCGTAGTAATCTTAGCCCGGGTACGGATACATAGGTTCTAGTTATGTTGGGACACAAATTTTGAAGGATTCAGGTGAAGGATGGCTTTTCCAACGTTTCAGCCAGACCGTTTCCTGTACTAGGTACGTGTCCAGGGGTCTGACAAACAGCCCCTCTAAGAAGAACATTCCTGTCATAGTCCGGTAAACGGGAGAATTGAAAAGCTGCGCTTTCCCCAACAAATGCCATGTGTTGCAAGAAGAGAAGTGGAGCGCAAGCACAAAAAGAAATGCACAATAGACACTGAAATAAATGTATGTGATGGGGTGCAGGGAGGGGGGTGGTGAATCAGGGAATTCAACTGGTGCCGTGTGAGAGTGAGCTCAAATGTATTAAATTTAAAAGACCCATTTGTGGGTTAGGCTTTTATGAATCCAGAACCTTCACCATAATGATTGCCTGCATTACCCTACATAATATTAAAATCTTAGCATGTGATTAATAGCAGATTCCCTGCATACGTGTCACAACACACATCTGCAGCAAATCTGCCAGTATATTTCTGTGCTAGTTTTACTTTGGGGCCATAAAGTAATTCCTGTTTTGTGAATGAGAATAAACCTATTATGCAGTAGGTTAGCTACACCCAGTTTCTTCTCTTCAGGGAAAAAGAGCTGCTTATTTGATACGGCATCTCAAATTTCAGTGTTCAGAAGTGAGTTTAAGCCTCAGCTAGATTTTCTTGAGCAAGCTGTTGGGATTTGCCTTCACCGTTTCTTAGCTCTACGTTTTTCCAAACCTTCTGTGCAGAGTGTCAAGAAACTTCTGGACAGCAGCAAACTAGTGGACTTAATTACAAAGTGTTTATTGCTAAATTTGTTAATGAGTCAACATGCAAAAAAGATATATAGATAGGTAGATAAATATATATATCCCTCTTTCCTCTTAAAATAGTAGTAAAAAAATAACTTCAAAAAATATTTTTCTTAAGCTGTTTGGTGATGCAGTTTTGCTGTTCACAAAAGCCCTTTTTCCCCATCTGCAAATAGCTACCTTCTTTCTCTTCGCCCCAAGGGAACAGAGCATAACTCAAATGAAGCTTTAAAAAAAAAAGGAAAAGATTTTTCCCAGTTGTAACTGAAAGTCTGTGCATATTCACACATGCACGCCAAATAAAAAGGAAGATGCAGCAGCATTCCTCCAGTCTGCCCTCTGAAAAGTCCTGTCGACCTATTTCACTCACCAAAATCAAAACAGAACCCCATGAAAACAACTTAAATGACAACAAGAAAACATTAGGAAAGCAACATCTGTTTTGCATTCTTGGCATCGAGTCTGCCCTTGCAACACAGGGTCTGACACAGATGTACAGGGTTATGACACCACTGAGTACCGCTTGATTTAAAATGGTGTAACTGAGAGCAGAATCAGGGCGCTGAGTTCTTACAACGCTGTGCGAAACGGCGGCTCTTGATCTCCTTTGCAGATGTGGGACTCAAACCCCACGGAAGTTTTAGGCATCTTTCCACTGATTGATTCAGACTGTCGAGCCAGTCATATTCCTCTACTGGCAATTTAGAATGTATTATTGACTCTATTTTTTCATCCTGTATGCATTTTGTTGCCCGTAAAGCTGTGTTGCTCCATCACTTTCCAGCAGACTTCTTTGTGCATAGCCACATTCCATTCGGAGAACCTTCCAAGCAATGTGGCATAATTAAGCTCTTCAGATTTTAAGTCAAATAAAATAGTAGCAAGGAGAGAGGTGTTTAGAGGTGCTCAGGAGAAAGGCAAAGATAGCTCCGACTTAATAGAAAAGAATGAGTAATTAGGGAATTTTGGGAAGCCCAGAGTTGCCAAGAGAGCAACGCTCTCACCGGAGGCAGCATGATGCCATGAGATGGCACAAAGGGAGCAATGCTCTCTCTGTTTGATTGCCCGTCCGTAGTTGTACCAGAGATAAAAGTAGCTCAACTCATACCTGGCGTGACTTCACTGTCTCCGGTCAAGCCGTGTCAGATGCAGTGCCATGCTTGCAGTGTTCCCACCTACCACTAGATGTCTGTGTGTGCTCTGTAAAGGTCTGGAGGGGGTGATGCCCCTGGTAAACACCTGAGACAAAACTGGAGCACGAGCTGTGTGTAAACCTTATTAGGTTGTGTTTATCAATGTAGCATCATTACTTTAATTAAAGTTATTTTATGCTGTCTAAAACTAAATTCCAGGGTTTCTAATTTCAGACAAATAAGGAAAAGGTGCCTTTCCTGGTCTACATCTGTTTAAGACGAACTGTTTCCGTGATGTCCATGTGAAGGACCAAAATATATCTTATTGTTGTGAAAGTTTTGAAGGAAGTTGCTGAGATGTAGAAGAAATACGTCATATTTCTAATGCAAAACAATGAAACATCAAAATATAAACCATCTGCTCCACAAGTAAATTGGTAGGAGCCTGCTATGCCCAAACCCCAGAGCTGCTGGAGCCATACTTTCACGTGTACGATGCACCAGCGTATATGGGTGTATAGAGAAAGGCTGTGTATCAGATGTCAAGTTTAGTATATCTTTTTTTTAACAAAATAAAACAAAACAAAAAAACCCCTGGAAGAGCGGATCTGGGTACAGAAATCTATTTCACAATTCTGTTTATCAGCCAGGCCACCGGCTGACCAAGGTAGCTGCACCTGTGACCAGCCTTTCTGCAGAGATCTCCCAAGAAAAATGCAAAAGTAATCAGCACATGTTTCCCTTTCATTTATCTCTGTCATCCGGGAATAAGATACAGATAGTATCAGGAGCAATGAAAGGTACATTCTGATATTATTTTCAAGTTTTTTTGTCTAGACAGAGAGGAGCAACCGCTTGTATCTCTGTGGAGCACATCCAGCCCCCCTTCGCGCTCGCATCCTAGGCTGAAGGCCAGAGGGGGGTAGTAGGCTGTCTATATTTAAAAAAAAAAAAAAAAAAAAAAAGTTTCAAACCACCACCTACTCATCAGGTGACTGGAGACTGTGGTTGTAAAATGTGCTGCAGGCAGAAGTTCTGAAAAATCCCAGAAAGTGTTGAAAACATCTCTAAACAAGGTATTTTTCTCCTGCACCTTTCTTGCTAAAGGTCCCAATTGCTGCCAAGAAAACTAGTGAGAATGTTAGCTGCCAAATAAAAAATTTATGACAGTGTTTGGCAAAGGATTGTATCACTGCTTGTTTTATACATTTCCACAAGACTCTTGAAGGGCTGTTGGACACATACAGCTCACTGATCACTGTGCTTTATCTGTTCTTTAATGTATTAAAAAAGCAAGCTCCAGTAAAGTAGGACTTAAACAATACTTTTTTTTTCTTTTAATAGCCTCCTATAAGCACTTGCTATGGTGAGAATATAATTTCCAAACAGCATACCATATATACAATTTGCTTTAAAAGCCCTGTACTTGACAAAGTTACTTGTTATTTGAGTCATTTTCATAGTAAAAATACATGAATTTTTCAATTAAAAATGTATTGCTTTTGCAATTGTGCTTGTTATATGTTGGAGTCTGGGCCAATAAACCGCCTGTTAAAACATAAAGAGGTCCATTCAGTCAAAGTTGTGCCTGCCATTTATGTTTCAAAACCCGAGAAAATAATATGTTGGAATTGGGTTGCTCACCGATATCAATTAGGTTTTTGGCTGTATCATTAAATTAATGTTGGGGGAGAAAATTGTTCTGGTGAATTTAGTGGAAAAAACATATTTTTGAATAGAGAGTTAGAACACTGACACAAATAATTAATCTGGCTGATGCTGAGGCTACACCCTTAAAAATATTTTCCATGTCCGAAGAAATGAAACTGTCTCTGTCTTTTCAAACCAGTTATCAGATTGGGCTTCCGGCTGATAATTAGTGCTGTTTAACACAGATCTTGTCATTTGGAAATCCCAAACCCCAAAGTTTTTATTTTTTTCTCATTATCATGTGCTGCTGGAGGTGGGGGAGCATGGACCTGCACCTCCCTGCACCATCTTGTAAGGAGGCAAAGAGCCTGCTCTTCTCCCTGGTGGCCAGCAGCCGGTGGGACGCACTCCTGGCATGCTGTCCCCTTCAAAGGGGGACAACCAGAGCATCACAGCCCTGTGCTGACCTAAAGCTGCCCCAGGGCCGTGCGTCTCTGTACCTTGCGTGCATCTTCACGGCACAGCGAATACACGAGAGCAGCCAACAGCGCGACAGACGCTCTACGCCTTGTATGTGCGTGTGTATTTCATGGTATTTGATATAAAGTACTCAAGACAGACCAGCATTAAGAGGATTATTTCAGACAGCATTAGGAGTTAAATTACTGAAGATTAGCTCTAAATCGGGCAGATATCATAAGCAAATTAGCATCAGTTGTAAGAGATTCAGATTTGAAATGTGTGGGGTTTAGTTTCTCCTTGTATGTAAGTAGTGGGCGAGTAGTATCTTTCTTACTTTCCCATACTAAGGTGCTACATCTAGAAGAGTGAAGAACAGGTACACTTTTTTACTACATGCACGCTATTTATTATGATGCTATTTATTGGCAGTGAAACTGCTTAACTCCAAATACCCTTCCTCTACTGAATATTTTACATTTCATACCGTTTCTTTATTGAGTAATGTTTTGTTTGGCCCAGGAAATGATGTCTCCATGGTGTGTTATAATATTTTTAAATAGGTAGTGTGCAGCTTTACTTCAGTGACATACTTAAGCCTTTTTTTTTTCCTGTTAAAATGAGTCACATTTTAATGACAAATCATAAAAATGAAGGAGTGTATAAAATGCTACGTACTAGGGTGAAGATTACAGCTACTTTAAATTAGCTTCCTTAATATTTAACCTTGTAAATTATAAATTTGTTTTATTTCCTCGGGAGTGATGGTTAATTTGTATTAAAAAGCAGATTCTGTTCTTCAATCAGTTTTCCAGACGTGTTTTCCTGGCTGCAGACAGACAGGGATAAGCACCTATCCAATCCTTCCTAGGTATCGCGGTTTTAGAAATGCTTGCCCAATTAGTGGAGAAGATGATGAAATGGATTGGGCCACAACATTAAAGTCAGTGCCTTGAGTTGTACTTGGGATTCTGAAAATTTTGAAGTCTGTGAAAGGGATTCCCATCTTTGGAGAATTTTGTATTCTGATCTCTGAGAGATATTAAACTTCTTAGTCTTCAGCGTGCTCCTGAACATTTGGGTTTTTAACTGGGGAGGGAAGTCTGGGCAGCATTTTACAATTTTTTCCTTTCTTGATGGACCAAATTCCTCTTGACAAGGTTGGCCTGAGGTCACGAATGTCTCTCTGTGTTCACTGAAAGGAGAATCTTCCCTCCTTCCACGAGATCACGAAAACTTACACCCACTCTAAGCCAGGTTGGGCTTGCAGGTCCCTCTGGTTGCAAGATCTGCAAATGCTCTTGCACTTTGACTTTGTGCCCCGTAGTTTTACAGAATGCATGGAGGCTTGGTGTGGTTATTAAACAGAGGTGTCTGAGGTCATAACAAAAGTAGAGGCATTTCTGCTCCCCTAATAGAAATACTGTAACATGCTGAAAAGAAAATACTCTAATAGTGGCAAGTATCTCCTGTCAACTAATTTGATAGTTCTCTATCAGGTAAACCATTTGTGAATACATCGATTCTTTTTATTTTTCACTGTTCTGTCTTCACTATTCCCAGGTTTTCTCTGAACCAGTTGGGCAAAAATTGATTTTTATTTGTTCCACTGGCCTTGTGGAAAATTAGCTTATGAACTGGTTTTTATAGGAAGACTCAAAGCACAGAACAGGTTGAAAAATAAGCCTATAGCAGTCAAAATTGTTGTCTGAAATGTCTTCAGACTGGAAGGCTGAATTTATTGCTCAAAACAAGTACTAGCAATGTGGAGGTGTGCAGTCCTGCTCATTATCACTGGAAAAGGGGGAACCAAAAAGCACAGTAAAAAATTAAATTTTAATAATGCTAGTGATATTTTCTAAATCCTTCTTGACAGAAAGATTCTCATTATTTTTATCTGTCTCAGAGTAGGCTCTTTTAATGCCATCTCACAAATGGCCTTAGCCATGATTGTTTTCCTTTCTTTTATAGCATTTGAAAAAAATGAATATATACCAAAAAAAAAAAAAATATCTATTCTATCATTCAAGAAGTGCCATGAAATGGTAACATTTTGGATAGCACATCTTCAGGAACAATTGCTGCAGATGCCTTCAGGTTTTTACAAAAGAGGTCAACATTGTTAAGACAATTGTAGAAAACTTGCCATATGAAAAGACGCCCAGTCAAATATGGTGTGATAAGGGGAAAATCGTGCAAGCAACATATTTGTGTTGAGTCTTCAGCTTCATCACACCTAAAAGCTGTAGATTAGTCATTAATTAAAGTGAGGCTGGGTGAAGGATGCTACTTCCTTTCATCTGTTTGAGATGCCTGTTTTGGTGAGTTCTAATGATTATGGAAGTTTAGATAAAGTGTGGACTTCAGACGTTTTTGTTTTCTTCAAATTGCACAGAAAGTAAATTTAACTATAGTTACTGTAAAAGCCAACATGCAATCATGTATGTTCTTGTCATTTTATAGCTTGCATAGGTTTCTTCTGCTGGAGAAATAATTCCTTTGAGTGTTGACGAGGGGATTGGGGCTTTTTTTTTTCCCCCTATTAACTCTTTGGGGACCAGGGTTTACACAGCTAGTGTGCTGAAGAATGCCGTTACACCAACAGCTGGGCTACCCACCCTCCCTCCCTCAGAGCTCCTCTAAAGCGCTCGTAATGTTTGCTGAGGCCCATGGTTCTTAGTCATGCTCAGGTGACTAAATGTGTGATTTGTTCTTCTTGATACTTCAGTACCCTGAGAAAGGCTGGTTGGAGATTAATACAACCTTGACTCCTTCCACTTGCAGTTGCCACTGCGCACGTGATCTTCATTTAGACTTGCCAAAAAGATCTGGTGTTGCCTCTGCTTTGCATGAAATTAATTAATCCCCCTCCAGTTCTGGTTGGCGAGTTTATGTGGCCCCAGAAGCCACCCACTGTTCCTCCTAATGACAGTAATAATCTAATTTGTTCCCTCCATGAAAGGAGCAGACATGGAGACAGGCGAAAGATGAAGTTGAATTGCTCCCTGTCAGAGTCTCTCATCAGGAGAATACTTTTCATCTTTCAGAAATAAAATCCCAGCTAGTAGAAGATGTACAGTACCCTTCCCTTTTGCCTTTTTATCTTAGGTTTCACCACCATGAGGTCCTCTGTCGGGCTTTCCCTGTTCTTGCAGTTTCCATGCTGACGTTTGCATGCACTTGTCCTCCAGTCGTTCCTTTAGTTCTCTGCTTCCCAGGCAGCTCAGTCGAGCTGTGTCCACCCGGTCCCCTCAGACTCCTGTGGTCACCTGTCTACTTTGTGCACCTCCTGAGACTGCCAGCTCCTTCAGAACACGATAATCATGACCCTGATGGCACCAAACAACACTATACCCCAATGCTGTTCATATATTTTTGTTACATTTGGAATGTATTGCAAGACTTCCAATACGAATTAGGTTTCATTTTAATTAGATATCTCTATTTTAACTATCAGATACCATAATTTTATTTTTTTTTAATCTTAACAGTAAGATTGTTAGAAGACAGCAAGGTAAACAGCTCCTTGAGCCAAGGAAGCCCACTGCATTTCAGGAGGCATTCATCCCAGAGAGGGATGTCTCACCTAACTTTCAGTCCTCCAGAAAAACTGCCAAAGGAGAAGTGTATTTGATTCTGTTCAGAATGTCATGTGTAAATATGAGATCCACTAAAGGGACATGACAAGTCAAGGTGTTTACTGAGTAATTATTGATGAACGTAGTCTGTTTTACTGGTGAGTTTTATCTCTGCAACATTTCTGATTAATGGGATATTACAGACACTTTATGATATGATAACACCTCTCCTGTACGATTTTGCCTTCACCACTAGAAAGCTTTCTCCAAGCAAATTTGGTCTTGGGAGAAATGTCACTTGCTTGGGCCTCATCTTCAAGCTTTGAGGGTTATTCATCCCTTCTCAGTCTTTAAGCACCTAACATAGCCAGCTGACTTAACTGACTAGTTCTCCTGGGATGCATATATGGGCAGGAAAAAGACAAGGCAGTTCAGAGCAGGACTCCATCTTATACATACAGGGAGCTGACAGAGATTAGCTAGATATAATTTAGACGTTTAAAGCTGGATAGTGTGACTGCGTCCCTGCACCTGTTATTACATGACTCATTCTTTCATTCAAGGCCCAGGTGGAAACACATTGATGTGGTTTGAGTGTAATATTATAGCTAGAGATTGGCATCCATGTAGACAGCCTCAGTCCTTAAGGCTGATCTTTAAAGCTAAAGGATGTAGCACTGCACAAGTCCTCAGCCCTATCAGCAGTATCTTAGGCACTTTGTATGGCCTCATCTCTTTCAAAAAAATCTCTGCTAGTCAGCTAGAAAAATGCCATCATTTTTTTATTCTCCACTTCTCCATTTTGGGGTCTTTAATCTCATTATCTGCTCAGTTTTCAGCAATTTTCAGTGGGTTTTCCCAAGGGCTTACATATAAGAAACTAGAGCCCCTATCCCTAGGGAAAGAAGAGGCTCTTCTGGAAAGGAATTCAGGGAATAGGAAACAGGCTCCTGCTGGGGATGGCTTCTCTCCAGGCTGGAGATGGAGCCCAGGCAGTGTGGCCTTTTTGGCATGAAGTAAACCACGGGGGGTCCCATGCCCTCTTCACCACCCCCTGAAGCCTTTTCACCTTTAAATATACAATGTCAAGTACAATGTAATCAGTTCCTCTGGCTTGAGAACACAAAGAACTTGGACTTACTTTCTGAGTTTGAGGCTAGGGGGGAGAGGAAAAAAACCCGAAGTATTTGCCATATTCTTCACTTTTTCCAAGGTCAGCCAAGGAGTTGTATGCAACATGTACAGATATTTTTCCGGTGGTATTTCTGTTGTCTCATTTCAGTTGTTAATGTTGAAAAACGTCTCTAGTCAGATACTTCCAACCAGCTGTAATTTTGCTAGGCAGGGCTCTATTGCTCTTTTATTTCAGTAGGTTGCCATGTCTTTATGTTTTGCCACAGCCTGTCTAGTTCCTTTCAGTTGCTTTTATTTAAGAGCAGTTCTTAAACCTAAAGATGGGAAAGATGAATAGTTACTTGAACAGCCCCCAGATACCCTGAACTTAGAGATTTATCGTTATGTATCTAAGACTTTGCTTTACCAATCATAGCATTTTATTCCTCTGTGTGGGGTCTAGTGCTTCCATTTGAAAGCTCCTGATACATCATAATAGGGATGTCCTTATGTGTAGTAATAACGGTGTCTGACCGGAAGGAATCTCAGTTATAACTCTGTTACTTTAAATTCACATTTAGTTTCAACTGGTATGCATTTGCCATTGTGACTAGACACACACTTTGTTTGAATCTGTTGGTTTGCACATGAATATTGGACACTTAAAAATCACCGACCGCTGGTTTGCACACACCTATTTTCTGGCATATTAGCAAAAATAGCAGATCACAAATACAAGGGCAACCAAAAATGCAATAATTGTCAAGTATTCCAAGGGACCATTTAAAATGTACTCTTGTATACAGAGAACAAGCCTTTCTGCCCAGTAAACTGCTAGGAATCACTTCTGGTTAAATCTTAAATACATGTATTACAGTGAAACACTGTTGGACAGTGCTCCGTCATCAATCAGTCTGTGTTCTTGAGGACACTGTTTTTTGAGATGCTTTCTTTAAGAATAAAGCCCTGTGTTGTAATGAATGTGTGCTAACTGATCCCCCAAGCCATTTGTATTTTTTTTTTATTTGTATCAGTGTCAGAGTTGAGCTTCTATAAGAAATTTTTGCAGTATTTTATTTGTAGTCTTCATTATTTTGAGTTAAGGACACAAAACTCTTTATGCACCCAGAGTCTGCACTGGTTCGTTTATATCCTGTATTTTGTTAACATGTTACTGTGATTGCTAATTTTCATGACAATTGTTATTGTACCATCAGTGCTTAATGGCAAGGCATCATTATTCAATGCTGGTCAATCAGGCACTAAGACATGTGCAAGACATCAGGCTGAACCCATATAGATGTCGTGCACTCCCCTGCTAATGAATGCAGTTTTGTAAAAAGGTTTAAACACGGTTGGCATCCTTAATGTAAGGTTTGCAAAAGCTTATTCGGGAACTGCTTTGTGTTTATACGGCGCAGATCTAAACATGTCACAAACAGAGTTAGACCCATTGTCTGCGTGTGTGTGTGTGTGTGTGTGTGTGTGTGAAGCTATGGAGAGGGGTGAATCATTTGGGGTTTTGAAATGGGGAAAAGCAGCATAATTTCTGCCATGGAGGGATGCGGGGACCTGATTTGCTAAGGACATCGGTGTTGGGTAACGGATGCGGGACCTGTTCTCCAAAGCAGTGATCACCATGCGCATTGGAGAGGTGATCCCCAAAAGCGGACGGTGTCATTTGCCAGCTCACAAAGTTGGCACTGGCTCAAGGGAGCCTCCAGCGCACCGATGGTCAAGGTTAGGTACTGTGACCAAGGCATTCAGAAAGGAGGAGCAGAAGGAAACTCAAAGGGAGTAAGGATGCGCTTTCTGCACCTATAGCTCAGTGTCTGTCCAGTGTGCTCTTCCCATGCGCCGGTTTAACGTTACCCTCACATCTGCTTTAGTTACTGTTTCTATGTGGTTTTGCACCCAAATGTTTTGGGCTGCTGTCCATGATAAACTAGATGGAACTTGGTTTAAAAGCTCAGATTTTTCATCTCTTCTAACTCAAAGTAGAATGAGCCCTTGTGCTCCTAGAGTTTCGAGTATGAAAGGAACAGTAGACATTGGCTGTTAACGAGCTCCAGCGCGCCGGGCTGCAGCAGAACTTGGTGTGAAGTCAGTGCCTAAGCGGCATCGACTAAATGGTTAATTCATCTCATATCAACAGCACTATGATTCATAATGTAAACTTGAGGAATCCTTGATGTTTCAGTCACACATTCCTCTTAATTTGGCCATGCATTCTTTTAAAGCTACAGTGTGCTAACTTAATAAAATGCAGCATGCAAATGCACAAGTTCTTGCCTTCAGGCATTTTAGCCATGGATGTTTCAATGGGTGTCTTCTTTCAAGTATATATGCTTTCTTAAATTATTTACCCTGTAAACATGCTTTGCATTTTCAAAGAAGAATCTGGGCTTCCTCATTCACCAGATTTCGTTGAATTTAAGGTGTAATAGAGATAAAAGACTGTCATCTCCTTGCGAGCATGTTAGCCTTTGGGATTTTTTTTGTAGGGAATGTTAGGGCCCGTTTTCTTTTCCTTTGGTACCACTGCTCCCTCCCCCACTTAAATTCCTTGATGCTTTGCCTAGAGCAATACCCACTGGCAGTGTCTGGCTGTGACAGTACTATAGGCTCCCCTACAGATGGGTCCTGCCAATGCCAACCATTGTTCTACCACTGTGAGCTGGCTTGACTGTCTTGGATCACTCAAAACCCCTTTTCCTCTTGATTTTTTCTTTACTGTGAAGGGTCACCCTTGCCTGTTGACTTTGAGATCTGAACTGTACTGACACCCAGAACTCATGTGCTCTGTCTGAGCAGCAGCTCCCGGACTCAGACTCCAGCACACACACCGCTTGCTGAGCCCTCCTCAAGACTGTCCTGCTGCTACCAAACGGCTCTGCCGTTCTCCTTCTAGCCACATCCTTCTGGCAGTTTGCAGTTAGGTTAATTTTACTTGCTCACTTGAAAGTAAAACAGTAAAGCTCCATGTTATTCTTTTTTTTAAAAAAAGATATAAAATTAATCTTTAACTCTGGTCTTGAATATTAAAAGTATATAATGCTTCAGTGTAGGAGCCTGTTGATAACATCCATCCTATTTCATGATTAATTTGTTCCTTTTAATACGATATTCTTTTGCTGCACTGTGCAGACTAATTCAGATTCCTAGAAATTGAACTTTGATATGTATTTCCTAGATTCACACCGTAAGTGAGCCTTCAATTAGCAGATACAGGTGGCAGCGTGCCTCGCTCAATGTTCTCTTGACAAGGATTTTAGAGACGTGGACACCGATTAAATAATCTTGCAATCGGGTGTGTTCTGCCAGAGCATTGAAAATAAAGCATTTGGAGGATTTAGTGCTTTTAAAAAAAAAAAAAAACCCACAACTTTTTTTTTCTTGAATATTAAGTCTCAGGCAATGCAATGCCTTTTTGGTGGACCAGAGATAGTAGGAGTTGATTTAAACACTCAGTATGTTATGTGTGCCTTTGCCTAACTATGTGTTAGATTAAGCGAGTTTCACTCACAGTTAATCCTTTGTAAATTAGCATTATGGATGCCTTGGGGCCCACATCCCACAAATAAAATGGTTGTCAAGCCAGCTGCACTGTGTATTACTTAAGGCTGAATGTTTTAAGAGTTTTCATGCTTTTAATCTATTTCACTGCTGAGTTTCAATTTTGCTGAGTGTCTTTTCAGGAGTGATGAGGGTGAGTGAGTAAATATATACATATATATATATATTCTGGTTTTCATGCATTTGCCTGGGCAAATCGTTTGTTATCAGGTGTTTGGCAGAGAATGTCACACCCTACCACAAAAGAGAAGCTTGTAAGTTCAGGTGTTAAATTGAAGTGCAAACCAACAAGAACCAAAAGACCTTAATTAGCTTTATTTTGTTAGCTCCCCACACTTTTTTTTTAGGAAAAAAAAAAAGGAAAAAAAGAAAAAGAGAGTGGGAAACATCCCTCCCTCCTCCTCATCCTTTTGGCAGAGTAAATATTGCCTGTTAAGTTTGAATTAGCTGTCATCGCGAAAGAATTAATGCTGTGGTTGAGCCTTTCTAGTGAGGAAGGGAAAAATAAACGAGACAGATCTTAGTTCAGCTTTAAGTGATAAATGAGGACAAAGCAGCCCATTCATCTCCTGCTAGGAAAGTGGACACAAACACTAAAGCAGTTTTGCGGAAGACGTGTCAGCAAATGTGATCATTTTGTAACCTGTCAGGAGGATAGAGAGCTAGTCCTTTTAGAGTGTCACAGGGGAGGGTGTCTGTCCGATGTGACAGTTTTCATCCATCCATTTACTGCTTTTCCTTTAGGTGGGGGGTAAGCAGGGAAGAGAGCTGGAGTTGGTTAAAACTGCATTTTTCTTTACACTTTCCAATATAATTTATATGTATATCCACCCGCATCCAAATGAAAAACATTTACGGAGGAAAACTCCCTCCTGCTCTCTAGAGTTTCTCCTCTCCTTCACCGCGTGAAATATGCTCATTTTAACACGTTACATTCCCTGTCTTCAAGTTGCATTTGGTTTGATGTTTCACAATATGGAGTTTTACCTGCTCTTTGGTTAGCAAAGGCTTTATTTTGTTTTGTTTTGCAGAAGCAAGGAAAAAAAATGAAATCATTAAAAAATATAACTTAGGGTACTTTTGTTGCATTTGGTTGTTGGGGTTGGGGTTTTTTTTTTTTTGCTATACCTCTCAGTCCAATTCCGACAATACACTTCGTGTACAAATGTGTTTTGCAAAAGTTCCTGTTTCATGAAGAGCCTATGAAAATATTCTTCCTCCTCTGTGAGAATGCAGTAACAAATGCTGAATTCTTACAATCCAGAATCCTCCCATAAAATGCTTCAAATTTTACTGTTTTCAGGCTAAATCTGAAGCAATGTATTCTCTGATTTTAGATGCAGGGATTTCTCTCCACAAATGATTGAATGATATTAGGACTTTCTCCTTCTGGCATCTTTTTATTATTACTAATTTCCTTTTTTTTTTTTTTTTAATACTACATAGAAAATGTAACATTTGCCTATTACCATAAGTAAAGATATGCTACAGAGACAGGAGATGCTTTTACAACATAAGCTTCACAGTTTGACACTTGCTTCCTTATATCATCCTTTTCTTCAAAACTATCTTTTATACTTTTCCCTTGGTATTTTAGTACAAGTAAGTATCTCATTGACATGTGTTTCCTTGAAATCTTGTACCTTAATAGTAAAATCCCTTGAAAATTAATAAATTGTTTCTGTTCAGATTGAAAAAGCTGTGAAGATTTCACAGTGGCTTTACAGAATGTAATGGTATTTACTATTACAGCCTCAGCCTGCTTGGATTGCATCAGCTGAGGACTAATTATTTCATTTGTTCTTAGAAGGTTAATAAATTGTAACATGATGTATTTCAGTTATTCTAATATGTATTTCTGTGTATGCATGAATAAGAAAAGTCTAATTCTTTCCTGAATGAAAAAGTTGCATGTAGTAGCCACTTATGGAAATGTTTGGAAGCACTGGTAATTGAAAGAAGTAAATAAACCATCAAGATATGCAGAATGCTATAGGAAATCCTGAACTTGTGGGCATGTGTCCTTTCTCCAAGATATTCGTGTGTTTCTGTTTATAATTTATATATATATTCGGCTTTTTTGCTTTACTCTCTTTTATTCACTGGGGTTTTTTTGTCTCTTCTGCTTTTTTTCCAGGATCATCCAAAACCGGATTTTGATCGTTGTTCTGGCAGTCATCATCATCTTCACCACCATGATGGCTATTTATTTTTCTGTCAGGGGACGCTGATATCTTTGTTCTTCACTAAACAGCAACAAACTGCTTGTTCTGAGTAATTAAGACAAAGTGGTCACATGAATCATTCTCTTGCACTGACAGAGTCTCCCTCTCTTTTCCACTATTCAACTCAGGTGCAAGTGGTGTAAAATATTTTGTATTATTGATGGCATAGTTGGTGGCATGTGGGGTTGACTATTTTTTTTCTTAATTTTTTTTTGTCTTTATCTGTGTGTTTTCAGAATCTTTATATTTTTGGGGGGGTG